>NC_134245.1:15831491-16131491 GCF_965152275.1 Natator depressus | reverse complement strand
ACCAATTTGCATAGGTGAACACAGACCCAAACCCTTGGATCTTAAGAACAATGAAAAAGCAATCAGGTTCTTAAAAGAAGAATTTTAATTGAAGAAAAAGTAAAAGAATCACCTCTGTAAAATCAGGATGGTAAATACCTTACAGGATAATCAGATTCAAAACATAAAGAATGCCTCTAGGCAAAACCTTAAGTTACAAAAAGACACAAAAACAGGAATATACATTCCATTCAGCACAACTTATTTTCTCAGCCATTTAAACAAAACTGAATCTAATGCCTATCTAATTAGATTGCTTATTAGCCGTTTACAGGAGTTCTGACCTGCATTCCTGCTCTGGTCCGGGCAAAGAAAAAAAACAGACAGAACCCTTTGGGTTCCCCCCCCTCCCCACCTTTGAAAGTATCTTGTCTCCTCATTGGTCATTTTGGTCAGGTGCCAGCGAGGTTATCTTTAGCTTCTTAACCCTTTACAGGTGAAAGGGTTTTTTCCTCTGGCCAGGAGGGATTTAAAGGTGGTTAGCCTCCCCTTTATATTTATGACAGAGGTACTCTTTATCAGAGTTCCTAGTGACAGACTTTATTAAAATGCAATACATGCTAATCTGGAGCGCCGTATTCCACACACAAGCAGATGGATGGGCTGGAGAATTAAATGAAAGTGAGGAAGAGTGCCTCTGCTGTATGCCTGCCTCTTACTTGTCTTTTCTGCAGCACCTCACAGATGCCTTTTGTCCCTGTTTCATAAAGATGGAACACTGAGGCAGTTTGTGTAAGGGGTAGGGCAAGGCAAAATAGCAGCAACTTTGAGTTTTGTGCTCTGAGAATCCTTCTTATACCCAGGAAGAAGTTAATGCTGCTTATTACAGCACTGATCTGTGCTCTAAGGTGGCAGTTATTGCACAGACAAAGAAGTTTAATGACTGTGTGTCCTCAGGAATCCATGCTGGCTGGGCAGAAAGTCCAGCAGTGTGATGAAGTAGCTCTTCTATAATGTCCTTTCCCTGTGATCTATGGGGTTAGAGACCAGTGATGGACTCTCTCATACCCCCTTTCCCTGATGGGAGCGTTAGTCAATCTCTCCAACATGAACATTTAACTTACTAAGGTCCTTTTGCAGACTTACTGCAGGAGAGTATGATATGACTTATGATGTAATTTTCAGTCTTTCTGCTATCTTACTACTTGCACCTTCACTCAGCTTTCAGAGTGAAAATTGCCTTGGTGTGTCTCGTTTTCTGATACTCATGCATTTGAAAGTGTTCCTGTTGGTGTTTCCAGCAATGCATAGTCCTGCATTTTTAAAACATTAATCAAAATATTTCTATTCCTTTAAATGTTTTTTTATAAAACACCCTTTTCCTTAACTCTACCTGTGCTTATCCACTACTTGACCATGTCTCTTTAAGCTTTTATTTGTGGCAACCTGAAAAGTGCCTAGCATTATGAAGTTGTTATAAAAAATGAAAATACACTTAAAAGTAAAGGGAATGGTGTGAAATGGTTTTCTTATTCAAGTATTTGTACATGTGGATCCCACTCATGGTCCACGTGCACAGTATGTGTAGGAGTTCAGAATGTTTTTTCTAGCAGTATCTTTTAGGAGTCATTTGTGAGTCGTGCATGCCTCATGCACTACCTCTCCCAAGGGCATAAAAGCCCATGCAACCGCCACACGGTTCCTTCTGACTCTCTGCCAAGGGGCAGTCAGAACAACCTCCATATTCCTTGCTTAATCTTAGATAGTTTTTACTTTGTGTTCACTGTAGCTTTTTTTTAATAGTTATTTGTGTTTCCTTTAGCCTACTGGCTGTATGTAAGTATATGTTAACGATTGTTAAAAAATTCCATTTATTTTCAAGATATTTTTTATCTGTATTCTTAGGTCAGCAGGTCAAAAGGTACAAGACTGTTACTTCTATCAAATTTTTATGGAGAAAAATGAGAAAGTTGGAGTCCCGACAATTCAGCAGTTACTAGAATGGTCTTTTATCAACAGCAGCTTGAAGTTTGCAGAGGTTGGTCACAGCTGTTAGTTTGTTTATACAGATGTGACCTTTATACACAGTGGAAAATATTCTGTTTCCTAAAAAAGGAGAAATGTATATCTTGTGATATCTTAATCACTGGGTGAACATTCAATATTTATGAGAAAAGTGGTCTACTAGTACTGGTAGGAAAAAGTGCGTGACATGATGCTAGACATTACCTTTTATAGAATCTCATTGAGATGGTTTAGTGTCTCTCTGTCTTTTGACCAAACTGATTGGAAATAAGGTTAATGTTTTGGTATATTTAAAAACAAAGTTTTTGACATTTAAATAGGTTAATTTTCTTTTGTTAATCATTTAATTTTATAGAGGAGTAACACTTGTGATCCCTTCCTATGTTAAAATTGTGCAGATACGGTCTGTTCAGGGGAGGGGAATTAGTATATGTTTTAATATACTATATAAACATGGCCGGTACCTACTGCACGGGAACAATTAGGTTGAAGTCCTTTCTTCTTAATTTTTTTTTAGGATTTTTATGAGATTACAGTGATATAGTTGTAAACATTAAATTATTTTTGTTTCATTTGTTGTTTTGGTTAATATATAGACATGTAGCTTTAAAAACATTATGATGTAGCAACTATAAACCAATATAATACTAGGTGAAAATTTATAAAATGTATATTTGGAAGATGTAAATTGCATTCTATTTTGGGATTTTTGGTAGGCACCCTCATGTCTGATTATTCAGATGCCTCGATTTGGAAAAGACTTCAAAATGTTCAACAAAATATTTCCATCTCTGGAATTAAATATAACAGACTTACTTGAAGACAGTAAGTATAAATATTGCTAGGTATTGTAAAAGTAAGTAGCCTGGTAGCCATATGCAAGATTATATTAAAAATGTAGAAGTCCGCAAAATAGACTGAGCTTGGAATGAACTTTTGATGATAACCAATAATTTTTTTTTCCTTTGATCAGTGTGACCACACCCCACCTTTAAGTGGGGGAACTGTTGTCCGGCTTGCTGAGGGAAAGGGAACCGTGATTTACGGGTAGGGTGCGGGAGGAGAGGTCAGAAGCCACTGCAAAAGGAGGTGTGGATCAATGTTGTGGCAATGACTCCACCCCTGGGACCAGAAAGGTGGAGAGGGGGGAAAGAGAGTAAGCCCATTTTCTGCAGAGGAGGCGAGACCGCACCCACACTCTCTCCCCTTGAGGTGGCAAAATATCAGGTTTGGTCAGGACCTGCTGTGGGTGACACGCTAGCCACTCCTTTAGGGGATTTTGGGGTGAGGGATTTTTCCCTCACCACCAGATTGGCTGGGCTGGGGGGGAAGGGGTTCGCTTTCCCCACAGCAGTTTCAAGGAGGGCTTTGTTATGGTGTGGACTGAAAGGAGTTAAGCTATATGTTGCAACTTATCTAAGTGTGGCTCAGATGTCCAGTGCAGGTAGTCCATAGGGAAGGTGTACAGTGACTGGATAAATGGCCTGGTAAAGGATTTAAAAAGGAAGTGTTAATTAATGGAACAGGACAGAGGGATGGGTTTGGGGCTCCTATGAATGGCTCAGCTGGGAGCCAACCCCCTCCTTTCTTATAGCCCACCTTACAAAGAGGGGGTTGGATGGTAAGGACCCCGCAGTGGGTTGGCTGGGGGACCTGGCTAGGAAAAGAACGGGGAGGGCTGGCGGAAGCCCCCGGGGTAGTTATTGAATGAACATAGTTACCTGCACTATATGCTTTTATCTGCCGGGTACTCCCAGACATCTGATGAGAAAGTTGCTGCCTGATTAAAACCATATCCGGTTTTTCCTGTCCTCCTTTTGGTATAGCTGGACAATCCCTGTGGGTGCTCCACTTGGGGTGTGTCTGTGCCTTTTTGAGTGGAGATTTTTGGTAGCAGTGCCCATTTGACACACACGTGCCCTATGAATTATCGTGCCCTGCACTGGAGTTATAGGGAGCTGTGTGGATGAAAATGTCCTCAGTTTCTTCTCCACCATCTTTGGCCAGAGATGGAGTCTACTGTGTGCCTGTTTGCTATAGTATTCTTTAGTTAGCATATAGTTAGTTACCTTATAATGTGCGGTTTCAGAGTAGCAGCTGTGTTAGTCTGTATCCGCAAAAAGAAAAGGAGGACTTGTGGCACCTTAGAGACTAACAAATTTATTTGAGCATAAGCTTTTGTGAGCTACAGCTCACTTCATCGGATGCATTCAGTGGAAAATACAGTGGGGAGATTTATATACACAGAGAACATGAAACAATGGGTGTTACCATACACACTGTAACGAGAGTGATCACTTAAGGTGAGCTGTTACCAGCAGGAGAGCGTGGGGGGGAGGAACCTTTTGTAGTGATAATCAAGGTGGGCCACTTCCAGCAGTTGACAAGAATTTCTGAGGAACAGCGGGGGGGAGGGGAATAAACATGGGGAAATAGTTTTACTTTGTGTAATGACCCATCCACTCCCAGTCTTTATTCAAGCCTAAGTTAATTGTATCCAGTTTGCGAATTAATTCCAATTCAGCAGTCTCTCATTGGAGTCTGTTTTTGAAGTTTTTTTTTATTGAAGAATTGCCACTTTTAGGTCTGTAATCGAGTGACCAAAGAGATTGAAAGTGTTCTCTGACTGGTTTTTGAATGTTATAATTTTTGACATCTGATTTGTGTCCATTTATTCTTTTACGTAGAGACTGTCCAGTTTGGCCAATGTACATGGCAGAGGGGCATTGCTGGCACATGATGGCATATATCACATTGGTAGATGTGCAGGTGAACGAGCCTCTGATAGTGTGGCTGATGTGATTAGGCCCTATGATGGTGTCCCCTGAATAGATATGTGGACACAGTTGGCAACGGGCTTTGTTGCAAGGATAGGTTCCTGGGTTAGTGGTTCTGTTGTGTGGTGTGTGTGGTTGCTGGTGAGTATTTGCTTCAGGTTGGGGGGCTGTCTGTAAGCAAGGACTGGCCTGTCTCCCAAGATCTGTGAGAGTGATGGGTCGTCCTTCAGGATAGGTTGTAGATCCTTGATGATGCATTGGAGAGGTTTTAGTTGGGGGCTGAAGGTGATCTGTTGTTTTCTTTGTTGGGCCTGTCCCATAGTAGGTAACTTCTGGGTACTCTTCTGGCTCGTATAATGTGCATAGTTGTTGGAACAGTTCCCATTTTTCTCTTCGTAAAAATGTTTTAAAAATCTATTACTGTATATAGTCAGATGGCAGTTAAGAGTGCCAGACTCTCCAGGATTCAAAAGGTGCCTCCTCTGTGAGGCAATTTCCCTTCTGTGGTTGACATTCCCAGAGCCTCTGCTGTTTGGGAGATACAGATCCTTAAAGGGCAGATTCTGAAAAAATAGGGAAATCCAGTTCAAACTTCTGATGATGGATAAAGCTTTATGCCCAGCTTCAGATCAAGGGGCTGAGGTGTCCCCGGTACATAGATCTTCCAGTACTGCTAGTGCCCTGTCCACATCAAGATATTGGTCACAGGAGACCAGTAGAGAGGTCAACGGTACCTTGGTACCAACGTCCTCTATAGAGGTAGCCTCAACATCTGCCTGTAAGCAAAAGGAGGTGGGAGTAAATCTCCAAGAAAACCTCAGGCTATGTCTACACTATCATGGTAAGTCGACCTACGCTATGCAACTCCAGCTACAATATTCATGTAGCTGGAGTCAACGTACCTTAGGTCAAATTACCACGGGGTCTACACTGCGGCGGGGCGACGGGAGAAAATCTCCCATCGACTTACCTTACTCGTCTCGTCAGGGGTAGAGTACAGGGATCGACTGGAGAGCGAACTGCAGTTGATTTGGTTGGTCTTTAGTAGACCCGCTAAATTGACCACTGGTGGATCGATCTCAGAGCGTCGATCCCTGCCGTAGTGTAGACCTGCCTTTAGTCACTGACACAGAAGTTGACAGAGACCTCAAGTCCCGAGGGGAGCTCCATGCAGGCTGAGTGATGCTGGTACCGAAAAGGTGAAGAGGAGTCAGCCTTCTAAGGCAGACTCAATACTGGGTTCGGGTACTCATACCCAGAATGGCAGAGACACTGGTAAAAGTTCTAAGCCTGTCCCTGGCTACTGGTAGCATGAAAGTCAACAGTACCAAATACTGTTGTCTACCTATGGAACTAATGGAATTGAAGTCGGCTCACTCCTATGCCAGATGTTTGGTACCAGCTGCATTGGTACTGAAGCCATCTTCTACAAGTTCTTGCTTGATCCCTTCTTTAATAACATTGATATTGCAAGAATTTAGGTACCCTGAGGACTTGCTAATATCTATGGAGCCAGAGTCTCCTCTGTTAACAAGTTGGTGGTTGGAGGGGTGTCAGCATCAAGACTTGGTCACTGACCCCTCTGTTTACAGTTTCATACTCACCTTCCTATACTTGAACAAGCTGAACAACGATCTCTCTTCCCCTCCCCCCTCTTCAACATTGAAGTGTATGAAAGAGGATTCTTCAGATTCTCAAACATCCCTGCAGGGTTCCCCTGTCTATTGTGGGACATATTGCTCTCCCTCCTACACTGACATAATACAGAAGGATAGACCTCAAGTGGAACACAGATGTATGCCTCCACCTATGTCATTTGCCCCCCCCCCCCCCCAGTCGTCTTTCTGGGACTTGTATTCTATTGTCAAAATTTACAATGAATTGTCACACCACAGGAAGGGGCAGAAAAGGGCCCATTTTCCAAAACCACCTATATCGGGAAGAGACCTTTAAGGAGCAGGAAGCTAGGGTGAATAAGGCGCTGACTCCTCTCACTAAAATTTCTGCCTCATCACCGGATGCAGCCATGATGTTTCCACCACCTTCTATGGCATATGACTTCAGGCAGTTCCAAGAATTGCTGAAATGAATCACAGACACGCTTCAGATTCACTTAGAGGTGCAGGAGCTCCATCATAAACTCCTAGATATTTTGAGTACTTTGACAACTATAAGGATCACCATTCTGGTCAATTAAACTGTTATGGAGCCAACTAAGACTGTTGGCAAATCCTAGCTTCTGCACCTGTAAAAGGCCAGATAAAAAATATTAGGTTCCTGCAAAGAAATCAGCATTTCTGTTTTCTCACTCAGCTCCTAATTCCCTACTAATGGAGGCTGTTAATGAACAGGGCAGACAGCATAGCTCAGAGTCCACCCTGTACAATAAGAACTACAAGAAACCAGAGCTTTTGTCACGAACTTTTATTCTTCAGCGAAATTTCAGAATAGCAAACCATCAGGCACTCCCGGCCAAATACGACTATTTGAATTATAACAGATTTAATTAGTTTATTGAGCGCTTGCCAGAGGAACATCATGAGCAATTTAAGACCATTGTACAAGAGGGTCAACTGCTGGCAAAGACATCACTCCAGGCCTCCTTTTGATAGTGCTGTTACATTAGCATGGTTTATATCCACTGCAGTGGTTATGGAACAGCATCTTGGCTATAGCTGTTGGGCTTCCCCAGAGAGAGGTCTTGATGACCATTGAAGACTTTCCCTTTGATGATCGCACACTCTTTGCAGACTCGGCAGATGCATTTTTTCCACAGTTCAAGGATTGTAAAATGGCTCTTGAGTCCTTGAGAAATTTATGCTCATGTTAATAAGAGGAGGAGATTTAGTATCGTGCAGGGGTGGGCAAACTACGGGCTACCTCCAGCCCATCAGACCTTTTAATCCGGCCCTCAGGCTTCCTCTGTTGAGCGGGGCTCCCAGAAGCAGCAGCATGCTCCTATTCGTAGGGGCAGCGAGAGGGCTCTGCATGCTGTCCCCGCCCCAAGCGCCGGCTCTGCAGCTCCCATTGGCCAGGAACCACAGGGAGCAGCGCCTGCAGACGCGGCAGCACACATTGCTGCCTGGCCCTCTGCTGCACCTGCACGTATGGAGCTGGAGGGGGCGCATACCGCTGCTTCCAGGAGCTGCTTGAGGTTAGTGCTACCTGGAGCCTGCACCCCTGACCTCCTTCCATACCCCAGCCCCCTTCCCCAGCCCTGAGTCCCCCTCCCATCCTCCAAACCTCTTGGTCCCAGCCTGGAGTCACCCTCCTGCACCCCAAACCCCTCATCTCTGGCCCCACCCCAGAGCTCGCCCTCTCCCGCACCCCAACCCCCAATTTCATGAACGTTCATGGCCCGCCATACAATTTACATACCCAGATGTGGCCCTCAGAGGGACTTACCAGTGGAGAAGGAACTGAGGGCAGTTTGCCTGCACAGCTCCATATAGCCTTGGTGTGGGGCACAAGGATGTGTGGGTCACGAGCACAGGAAAAGGGGCACTACTACCAAAAACGTCAGCTCAAGGGTGCAGGATGCAGGCGTACCTGAAGTGGACCACCGACGGGGGACACATCTCAAAGAACTCCAGTTACTGCACAAGGTGAGTAATTGCTCCTCCTCTTCACAATAATTCAAAGCTCCATCTTGAAGATGTTTTAGAATGTAGATTTGTGTCTGGATATACTCCTTTCCTCTCTCTCTTTTTATACTTCGGGGATAGAATTAAATCTTAATTCAAGTCATTGTCAGGTCTTGTGTGAATAGTGTTTCTTTAGAATTCTTTTGTTTTTCTAGTTCTAAGGAATAATTAGATGTTAGCAGCTGTAAGAGGTGTTTACAGCACAAGTATGATATGTATCAGTATTGTGGGTGAATAGTGGTCATCTAGAGGCAAGCAGTAGCTCTGAGATCAGCTAAGTTAAAGACTTTGATCAGCCAGTGACAGTCAAGTTTCACCTGCCGGTGCTCCAGCTCCACCAGATTAGTGCCTAAAACACCTAAAGTTCATTTCACACTTAGGGCAGGTCTATGCTATCACTTAAGCCTATTTAACTTACATCGCTCAGGGGTATGAAAAAGACACACACCCCTAAGCAATGCAAGGTAACAGTGATCTAAGTGCTGTCCACACCGTTGCTTTGTCGGCAACAGGCACGTTTCCGCCTCTCGTGGAGGTGGAGTAATTCTACCAGTCAGAGAGCTCTCTCCCATCAGCGTGGAGTGTCTTCACAAGACGCGCTACAGCAGCATCCGGGCAACTGCACTGATGTAGTGCTTCTAGCGTAGATTAGCCCTCTGTCTTGTCTTTCTGTAGCTTGCCTTGTCGGTGTCGGTTCACCAAACTGGGCCAAAAATCAGTTCAATTTTACCTTTTTTTTTAATTGAAAAGAGGAAAGGGAAAAAACTGGGAATTTTAGTATTTTAGCTGTAATTTGTGATGTAGTGTTTATATTGGAAAGGCTGGGATGACCTTAATTTCTGGGACTGCTAGTCAACTTTTGAACAAAAACACATATAATATCTACTTATCTGTGTTTCAGTACTGTACCTGTAGGTAAATCTCTAGTTTAAAATTGGTTGAAATTACTTCAAATATCTAACAATAGCAACTTTTTATTAAGTCCTAATCTTTTGGAATGTGGCTTTTAGATGACCCACCATGGATTTTCAATTAGTTGAGTTAAGGGTTTGTTTGTGGTTCTTTACTTAAGTTCTGCTTAAATGCTAAGCTATTTTAACTAGTGTAACACTCACGAGATTAAGAAAATACGTTTTTAACAGAGAGCAGGAATAACTTGTGGAGTAGGCTTTAAAAAAAAAAAAAGCACGTGTGCGGTTACATCTAGTAAACTCATATGGAAACACTTTCTATATCAGTATTTGAGCTTAAGACTAATACTTAAGTGTGTGTGTGTGTGTGTCTCGCTCTTTCCCCCCAGCCCCTCTGCTGTAGACTAGTAGAAGAGCAAAAGTAAGCCCACAGAAAATAATGATGGACTTTTTTTTTTTATTTTTTGTCTTTCTTTCTTTAATTGCCAGCAATGATGTTAACTGGCTTAATGTAGGTTATATTTTTAGGTCAAAATAGATCTTTTGTACAAAAATCTGAGACAAAGCATTTTTTTTTTTTTTTTTTTTTAAACCACAATGTAGCTCCTAGGCAGTGCCGTATATGTGGAGGACTTGCAATGTATGAATGCAGAGAATGTTATGAAGATGCTGACATTTCTGCTGGAAAAATCAAGCAGTTTTGTAAAACCTGCAACACACAAGTAAGTGTACCTTTTTTTTTTTTTTTTTTTTTTTAAATTCTATGGTCCTTTTAAACTAATGTGTACTCTCAACTTGGTGTAGTATAGTAGTATCAGAAGGCACAGACTGACACGTGGAAGAAGGGATATTGGCAATTGGGCACAACATGAAGGTTGCAGTCCTCATTAACAAGATCAGTCTCTTGATTTAATTCATTAACACACCTTTGACTACATCAATTGAGCATTTACTGTAGCCTTTGGTAACTACACAGTCCAACCTTGTGAACCAGTGAGGAGAATGCAGTAATTCCAGGTTACAGGAGCTTGGTATCCTTTAACTTTGGTCAACAGGAGTGCACCTAATAGTAAAAGCATTTTACTCATTTCCTGTGTTGCTCGTTCAAATTCAGCTCCAGGTAGTAGTGATCAAGTACTGTCTGCTTACTGTTTTGGCATGTCTGGTTACTGTTACTGTTTGGCTGTCTGGTTTGGCATACTGTTTGACGTGTTAAATTATTCTGGTCTTGATATGGTTCCCAGTGGACAGATAGATGTCTATTTCCACTAAAGGTGTCAATAGTGATTATTTTTGTAAGTCTGCGGGAGGAGCGGCGCAAAGACTTGAATAGGTTTGGAGACTGAACTCCTCTCATCTCTAGAGTGGTCTTCTCCATGGCAGGTTGGAGTTACATTTGGTGAGACAGCATAGGGGAACTTGCACTGCTGTTGTCCATGTCAGACCTGTTCTTTGGTTAAGACAGACTTCATTCTCTAGTGCTGTCGGTCTGCCCTTTCATAAATACTAAAATCCACACAGCCTTTTAAAAAGAGTGCCGCCCCCCCAATACAGTTGCCAACTTTCACGTGGTAAATAAGCACTCCAACACTCGCAAATAAGCCAAAAATCAAGCTAATCCCATTTCAAAACAAGGCCAATTGAGAACCCCAGCACTGTGACCAGAACGCCCCCGGCAGGCAGTCTGGGACTGTGGTGGGCCCTCTGTGCACCCCTGACTTTGATCAGCCCGTGCTTGCCCGGAGCTGATTTAAAAAAAAAAAAAGAGCTACAAGCCAAAAACTAGCTAACAAGCAACTCTCAAGCCAATTAAGCCAAAAACAAGACCAATTTCTACATTGTCTTCATGAGTCTGTCCCTCAAGTGGGTTTGGGTGGGATGGTTTTGTTTGTCTGTTTTTTGTTTTTTTTTCTCTTTCTGAAATATTGACCTAATTCTAGGTTCACCTACATCCCAAGAGACAGAGTCATAAATTCAATCCAGTGTCACTTCCTAAAGATCTACCAGACTGGGATTGGAGACATGGATGTATCCCTTGCCAGAAGATGGAGTTATTTGCTGTTCTCTGCATAGAAACAAGCCATTATGTAGCTTTTGTTAAATATGGGAGGGATGACTCCGCCTGGCTCTTCTTTGACAGCATGGCAGATCGGGATGGTATATCTTTACTTAATTTTTTCTGTTAGACTGTCACATTAAAAAATGTTAGCTCTTAAATACTGTGACTTTAAAAGTTTTCCAGTACCAGAACACATACCTTTTTATATGTCATGAGTCTTGAAAAGTAATTTTTTTTTAAATGCCAAGACACAAATCTGTTTTTGTTTAGTTCAAATCCACTGGAATGTAGCTATTTAATAACTCTACAGTGTGTAACTGTCATTCTCACTTCTCCAAAATCTCAGGCTTAAACAATTCAAACAGTAGCTGTCTTTGGCATAATAGAAATAAAATCTCTCTATTGCAAAATCAGTGTCCTCTGGTTTGGTAGCAGTGGGAGACCATTATCCTATGATAACATTTTCTTTAATTGACATTCTCTGAATTAACACTGGTGAATTGAGGAGGACAGTACATTCAGTACTTGTGGCTAGTGCCTTAAAAAAGCAGATAGTAATAGATACAACAGGAGTTGTATATTTTTGTGGTTCGCACATTAATAGTTTAATACAATGCCAACTGCAGAATGTTTATAAGTAGCTCCAATGATGATAGGCAAGCCACAGTAGACTCCAGCTCTCTCTCCTATAGCTGTATTGCTAACAGGAATAAAAAGTTACAAAAGTAAAAGTCCAGTAAAATACACAAATCTGACTGGATGCACACAGCAGATCTGATGATTAAGTTGTAATTTTTCTGACTATAACTGCACTTTCCTATTGAATGTGTCAGCACACCTGATAGCACCCCATTAGTTAGGCAAGTAGTTAAGATTGGGGTGATGATGGTTTTGTGTGGTACAGCAGTGCTATTTGACGGACACATTGTCAAGTCCTCATGCTAGCTATGGGAATTAATTCACTAATCTTGTTTCATATAAACAGATAAGACCAAAATAATTTATATTTTGTTCACAAAGTTTCCATAAGCTTACAAATGGTTCCCATGGGGTTAGAAAAGCCTACTGTGGCAGTTGCAATCATTGGAAGTGTTAATACTTAATACAGAAGTTCACCATGTAGTAGCCCACAGTGACAGCTTTGGATTTGAGACATCTCCAAGATGTGTTTCAAAGATGTACGCGTTAAAGAGGAAGTATGGATGTTTAAGATGCTAGCCTAACCTTGTTTCTCTCCTTGCTCCCCCCACAAAAGGAGGCCAGAATGGTTTTAACATTCCACAAGTTACACCATGCCCAGAAGTTGGAGAGTACCTAAAAATGTCTCTAGAAGAACTACATTCACTGGACTCCAGAAAAATTCAAGGATGTGCACGAAGACTGCTTTGTGATGCTTACATGTGCATGTATCAAAGCCCAACCATGAGCTTGTACAAATGAACATTATACTCTGGAAAGGAGAAAAAACTGTACGCAGATTTCTACTGTTGCATTCACTATACACCGTAGTCAGTTTTGATGCAACCGTTGCCGGCAATGGATGCTATTATAGGGGGAAAGCTGACTGCTAGAACAAAAAGATGAATGTTTTATAAACTACATGTAGAGTTCTGTTGTTGAAATATCTAATAAGCATTTTGCACTCTAGGAAGTGTGCGCGTGTGTTTGTTTTATAAACAAAGTCTAAATGAAGTTGCTAAAAACTAAAGCTTTAAGTTAAGTGCATTGATAAGATGTTGGTTTTTGAAATGAGAAGCTGAAATGTAACAGGAAAATCCTCCTTAGTCCATTGAAAATGTAAACACACGCTGTGTACTTGCTCAGTGTATTTCTGTGGACCAAGGATGATTTTTTTTATTTTTTTGGTCTGTAGCAAACAGTTGCCGTCAGGAAGGAATAATTTTGGTTTTAATAAGATCATTACAATTTACTTCTGTGGTCTTGTTAACCCTTAGCTGTCTACTGATATCATGCATGTCTACTTCTATAGAATTCTAGGTCTTCACAACACCCATGATCTCAAAACTGCTCTATTCCTGAGGGTTTTATTCCTGTTTTATTTGGGTGAGTCAAACAAACTTTCCTTTCGTATGTGATACTTTTTTCTTCAGGGACTGGGGCAATATTGTCCAAGCGTAACCGTAGATACGTGAACTAACAAATGGAAGTGTCTTTCATATTTTTTTTTTTTTTTTTTTTTTTTTTTGGCGAAACATAAAATTAAATATATACAAATGTTGGATGGCAAGCTAAACAATGTGGCTTATTGCCTCAGGGAGTGTTAATAAAGTAGAATCTGTAGTCTTTAGTAAAATGAAGTTGACACTTTGTCCTACAACGTACTGAGCTGCTATGTGTAATAGGTCTAAATTTTTCATTGTTTGGGATCATCAATGTTAAAAATATGAACATCAGGAAAGATAAAATTACAAATAGCATTTTAAACATTCTACTTGGTACTTGATGCGTATGAACAAAAAATGAATTACACTAGTTTAAAAAAATCACTGTATAAAGTATTATTATTATTATTGATATTTTGTGACTTGGAAGTTGATTCTTATTTGCAATGGAATTCTATTATATTAATTGCCTTTCAGCTACTTCTGTCTAAACTATTTTTAAAAATGTTTGGAAATGTCGTGTGTATGCAGAAAAATTTGGATGTAGAAATAATTATAGGTCATAAACTGCATTATTGTGGGTTGTAGCACATATTTTCAGATTTGTAAGAGCTATTTTACATGTTTTACAAGAGCCTCTCTGGGATCTACTCTGTAGAAAGAATGAACAGATAAACACACTATATCATTTAAAACAAAACAAATAAATCAAATACCAAAAGATTTTTGCCTTCAGAATATTGTAAAAACTTGGTTAGTTTTGCACTTTTGTGCCAGAAAATGTAGAATATTTCTCTCTGGCTGTTTGCTGATTGTTAGATACATGTTAGGGCAAGACTTGAGAATTGCATTGGAGTAGCTGGCGGACTAAAAGCTGCCAGCTGAAGGTTGGTACCAAAGTTAGGGGTTGGGTAAGGAAATGGTTGGAGTTAGTGAGATGCAGGGAAAAATTGGTATTAAGTCCAGATCATAGCTAATGGGAACATAGGGAGAGAACTTAATCTCCTCATTCTCTAGAGCTGCCTGATTGTTGAGGAGGGGAAGAGACTGACATTCAAAGAGCCTCCTGGCTTCTGTGAGATGTGAGGAGGAAATAGGTCTGTGTTTCATAGCCTTTGCTTCCTCAGGTAGGTGGTTGGTTCTTTGTGCAACTCCAGGGCCTGCCTCCTGGTCCAGAACTCTGGGTGGCAGTGAAACTGAGTAACAACTATGAAACTGTTCATTTGTGGGGGCCGCACAACTACTGGAGAAAGCATGCACGCAAGTTGTCTTTCTACAGACTAAAAGTCAACACATTCAGTTCTGTTACTAGGTTATCTTAAGCACAAAGGCTAGTGACAATTTACTTTAAACAAAAAATTAAATTTAACAGAAATTGTTTAGGCCCTCAGGCTAGCAATGGCTTTTGGCTCAGCAGTGATAAGTGGATTTTTCAAGCCATGTGCTCGACTCATATGCATTTCTTTCATTTGTTCTGTTAATAAGTCTGATATTTAGTCAGCTCCAGGGAAAACATGAGCAGCAAGCTGCCTCCTAACACCTGAGAATCTCAGACTTATTTGAAGTGCATATAGGGGAAAGACAGGAACATTTGAAGAACAAAAGGGAAGAAGCTTCTGCTTAGAAATAGCCAAGTCCACTAACTGTAAAGGTGGTGTGTGGGTTTTTTTTGTTTTTTTTAAATATTGTCCTTGATTTCTATGGTCCTCATCAGCCTCGTATCAGAGTGCATCTCACAAATTTTAAGATTATGGTGATGCACACATTTGTTTTTCCTTTCCAACAAGAAACAGCCCTTAGGGATTTTAGGTGGCTTTATCAGTTTCTATGAAAAGAAGGTTTCTCTTTTGGGGGAAAACTTGGGTGAAGAGGTGGATGATGATCCTGCTTTGAGGTTACTTTACTTCTGTAAGGAAGAGGCAGTTGGGTGTGTGGTACATATCCAGCCAGAGTTATTTTCTATAGTTTCCACACACAGTTTTGGTGAGAAGAATGAAACCTTCAGCATCTCCTTTTCACTGGACACCTCTCACTCTTCCGGTCCCAATATCTATTTGTGGGGTTTTTTTTTAAATATACCGATAGAATACCATGTGCTGCCATGAAAAATTGTAGGAAAAACTTCTGTTCCTACCATGTCCACAGGCAAGACACTGAAAAGGCTATCTCTAGCTCTTCAAATGACCATCAGTGGTGGGAAGAGCTGGGGGGAAATTTTTAATGGAAAAATGCAGATTGGCATTGACCAAAATATTTTGCAAATGTGTTGAATGTGTGGAATTGTCAGTCAGAAAATTGGTTTCAAGATTTTCAAAACAAAACTTCTTGATTTTTTTTTTTTTCTATTCAAATTGACTTTTTAAGAAAAGAACTTTTTTTCAAAACAAAATTTAACTCAAAGGAAATATTTTTGTTGGGGTTGGGGGGAGCAAACTGAAAAAACCAGTGGCAGGCTTGTGCAGTCATTTTAGCTGAAAGTATTCAAATAAACTGAGAGAGAGCTTAGAAAAATCAATCAGAGCTGAGTAGTTCCACTGACCCTAATGTTTCAGAGAGAATAGAAATGACTACTGACCAATGTGAATAAGGGCCAATATAAATGGCCTCTTGGCTTCTCCCTCTCAAATATTGGACTTCTTTCCAAAGAGTGATTTCTTACATAAATACTTTTTTCACTGTGTTATACTTGGAAAATTTGTATAAAGAATTGAGGGAATGTCTGTATGTTGCTTTGTACATTTTTGGTGATTGTCTAATATCGTTTTAATAATCGGGTTGTGCAGTATGCATTTGTTTAATTATGAACCACTCACCACTTTGGGGATTGTATGTTAATACGGTAGTTTGCTATATAGCTCGTAGTCTAGTCTTGAGGAGTAAAATAGGTGGGAGAGATGCTTGTAGTAGTTTGGAAACACTTTTGAGGAAAAAAGAACTATTTTTCTAATCTCAATCTTCGTATTACTCTATGGCATAGTTTTGCATCAGATTAGAGAAACAGATACGTACTCTGACACAGTATAGTATGTTTTAAAGAGTATGGAAGTTGACCATTCTGGTTCTCTTTACTGAAAGCATTATGCAAATATATAAAACTGACTTCAATAACAGGAGAAGTTTAAACTATGAAGAATAACTTGTGAATAATGTACAAATTTACCAGAGTGATGTAAATCCAAGGCAGTTACCCCATCTTATTTATGAGGCAACAAAAAAATGAAAAGGAATTTGAGATTCTGTAGGGAAGAAAAGATGCTTTTCTTTACACTCCATTATTTCCTGGAAAGGGAGCTCACAGAAAGTCAGCATTTTTTAAGCAGTTACCACTGTTTTATACAATGCCAACATGCATTTGGGGGAGACTTTTTTTTTTTCCAAGTCACCAAAGGGCAATTAGTTGCCCAACTCCCTGACGTTCAGTGGGAATTGGATGTTTAGCATCCTTTTTATTATTTTGAAAATCTCCCTTTTCCGTTCTTACACTATTGTAATGAAGTGCCTATCTTCTCCTGAAGTAATGATGTTCAGAGGATAGGATTTTATTATTTAAACTAAGATTTCCCTTCTGCAAGTGTGCTTAAGGAAAACTTTAAACCACTAAAATTGATGTGAAAATAACATGGTTCACCATCATGAATTTTAACTTCTAAATACCTTTTAAATTGGATAGATAGCCCCAGGAACAGCACATAACACACCTGTGTATTAAGTTTTAGCTCAATGAACAAACTTGGAGTCAATGGAAACATGAGCAAGTCACACCAATGGTCATATACTTAGGCTGGGGTTATGAGGTCAGAGAAAGGTCATTAAAGCAATTCCTTGCACATACATCAATGCACAAGCAGCATAGATTCGTGCATTACACACAGCTGCTTCTGGTTTTTCGATTTGGAGGTGATGGAAGAAAAACGTATGAAGACCTATGTTCAGTTGAGGTCTTTTCAGTGACTGTCTTGTCGTTTTCTGTGCAATGAATTTCTAATGTATTTGATGTTTGTGCTGATATTCTGCTCTTAGAAATTGTGTTTTTATTATATGGGGTGAGAATTTTCCTTTTAAGGAACTGTAGCTATAACAATTATTACTCATGGTCATAAGCAGTCAGTTACTTCAGTTCAATACATTTTCAAAAAAAATTTTTTTTATTGTGCACTTTACACTCCTTTGGAATGGATGAGCTTGTCACCTCAGTCCTTGATAGTCTGCTTTGTAGTATTAAACCACAAAATGTTTTCTGTTTGACTCCTACAGTTCAAAGATTGAGTTGGCATGAAGGTAATATTAAGCTTTACCTTTATTAAGACTGCCTGTTTTAAGGTGTGAGTTAATTGTTCTGCCATTGTAATGAAGCATGTTTTGCATTTGTCTGCTCTATTTTTGGTATTTTGTTAAATAAACATACCAAGTTTTTGTGCATACATAGTTCTTTAAATTTAAAAAGACCCTTTCCTAGGGTGGTTAGAGAGTTAAAAATGAGGTTGCCCTGATTTAGCCTTTATAGTTTTCGGTAACTTCAGAGAAGAATGAATTGCTACTGGAAAGGCCTGTACTATTTCTGTATTGATATTTGTTATTAAACTTAACATTCTTCTGGCTCTCATTTCTTCAGGGGCTTAGAGGTCATCTGCATGTATTGGAAATAGAAATATTGACTTTACCCTGTGAACTAGTTTGTGTTTTTTATGAACTTTCTACAATCTCTCTGTACAGGAAACAGAGGAATTGCTATATCTGATCACATCGGGGTCCCGTCTAGGACTATGTTCTATCTTGGGAAGTGCCTAGTACCTGATGTGACAATAGAAAGTGCAAGAAATCCTACAGTAGACAATTGTGAAATTAGGTTCCCCTCGGGAAAACTTCTTAACTTCTATTAGTTACAGATTGGCTTGTCCTTAAGCACGAGGTTTAATATCCCTTCCAAAACTATCCCTTATGTCTGGCGGGGGGGCAGGGGGTGGCAGAGCACAAGGATGTGGCTAGGCAGAAATTATCTGGCAGTAGGTGGGTGAGTGTATGTGAAACTTGACATTGGGACACATTAGGGATAACACATCTCAAAAAAACAATAGTTAATACAAGGTGAGTAACCTCTCCATATAAGTGTAATATTGCTATAATGTCAATTTTGTTTAATGCCTGTTAGCTGAGAGAGCCACTCTCATTTGCGTAACGTAACTTTTTTCTTTAAAATAAATTTATAGTCTAGGACTTCGCAATCACCACTGAAAATGTATTCAAAACAACCCCCACCCCTAGTACTAGGAAGCCTCTGCCTACCTTGAACCAAGTAGTTTGCCAAAAGTTGAGACACAAAAAATGACTGACTACTGGAAACTGGGCTGCATATTTCCGATATCTCCTCACAGGAGGACACTGACTTGTAACAGCTGAAAAACCTGATTTGGAAGTATTGTCCTCTGTGGTGTTTGGCCAAAGGAGATTAACTCTGAAGTGCTTTTGGGTGTTTAAAACTGCACTTGGATTTATAATTTTCAGTTTACTGAAAGATTACTAGTTTTAACTTAAAAAGGAGTACTTGTGGTACCTTAGAGACTAACAAATTTATTTGAGCATAAGCTTTTGTGAGCTACAGCTTGCTTCATTGGATGCATTCAGTGGAAAATACAGGGGGGAGATTTTATATACACAGAGAACATGAAACAATGTGTGTTACCATACAGACTGTAACAAGAGTGATCAGGAAAGGTGAACTATTACCAGCAGGAGAGCAGGGTTACTAGTTTTAATTTATTTACAAAACGTTTGTATTTAAGAAGCCTTTCTTTATTTTTCTTAGTCTCGAAAATTTGTACTCTAGGGTGTTCTGTCTGCAAGTATTTGCTGCAGGAAAACACTGAATTTGCTTAATTTGCAGTAGTAAATTCACACTTGTCAGAGAGGAGGAAAGATTTAAATCCCTCTATGACTCTTAATAGTCAAGCTAGGGCTGCTGTCACCTTCACAGCAGTGTCTTGGTTTAAGCACTTAACCTCTTGTTCATAGTATCGGTTTAATCTCTAGCTGTAGACCTGACATCAAGACTTGCCACAGAAAACCCCAATTGTCCGATAGTAACCCGTGAAACCTGTCATCCTCTCCATCATCTGTGCCCTAGTCATCCATGCCAGAAGCACAAAGGGCTGGCTTGCTGATGAGAATTGTAATGGATTAGGTCACAGAAACCCCCCTTGAGAACTGCCATCTGATGTGTTGGGTCTACCTCGGAGCCTGTTTTTCCTGGCAGCTTGGGACTTCAGGGCCTTGCCTGGTTGTGCCAGGCCTGCTACAACCACAGACCTAACTGAACCACAACCCCCAAAAGCTGCAGGCTTAACTGAAAACCGCTTAAGATGTGTTCCTGTCTCCAACACCCAGCTATCCAGTTCCCAATGTGATCCAAACCCCAAATAAATCCCTTTTACTCTGTATAAAGCTTACACAGGGTAAACTCATAAATTGTTCACTTTCTATAATGATGATAGAGAGAGATGCACAGCTGTTTGCTCCCCCAGGAATTAATACTTGCTCTGGGTTAATAAGTAAAAAGTGATTTTATTAAATATAAAAATTAGGATTTAAGGGGTTTCAAGTAATAACAGACAAAACAAAGTGAATTACCAAGCAAAATAAAACACAAGTCTAAGCCGAATACAATAAGAAACTAAATGCAGGGAAATCTCACCCTCAGAGATGTTCCAATAAGCTTCTTTTACAGACTGGACTTCCTCCTAGTCTGGGTCCAGCAATCACTCACATCCCTGTACTTACTGTCCTTTGTTCTAGTTTCTTTCAGGCATCTGTTTGGGGTGGAGAGGCTGTTTCTTGAGTCAGCAGAAGACAAAATGAAGGGGTTTCCCATGGGCGTATATAGTTTCTCTCTTGTGGGTGGAAACCCCTCTCTCCCCCTGTGTAGAATCACAGCTACAAGATGGAGTTTTGGAGTCACATGTCCATGCATGACTCAATTCTCTACAGGAATGTTCCCAGGAATGTTCAGATGTGGATTGGCATCTATCAAGGTCTATTGTTAGCCAAGTACTCCCATTTACTTGACTAAGCCCTATGTTGATTGAATCTGCTTTGGGTGCTTTCTACTGCAAACGCTTTAAATACAAGCATAGAGCCAACACTTATAACTTCAGATATAAAAAAGATACATGCATATAAAAAGGATGAATACATTCAGTAGAACGTAACCTTTGCAAAGATAGGTTACATGGCATATCTAGCATAAAACATATTCCAATTATGTCATATTTACACTCATAAGCATATTTCTATAAAGCATTATGGGGTGCAATGTGACAAGAATCTGGTCCAATCACAACCAATAAACATACTTTGAGTTATAACCAAACTAATTGCAAGTTACTGTCTAAAAATGAGTGGTAGAACTTACTGCATAAAAATTACAGTAAACTACTTGTAAACAAGAAAAAGAAGGTAGATTCCCTATTCTATACCTATCTAGCGCTAACTCTATGGTGTTTGGAACAACGGTTTTCTAATAGCTTGTCTACACAGCAGAGCTGCTGGCAGAGCATAAGCTGACGGAAGGAATTGTGCTGGCATAGCGAAACCAGCTTCCTGAACAACATTAGCTAGGTTGCCAAAAAACACTCTTGTGGTAGTATAGTTTTGCAGGCATAGATATGTCAGCCAAGAGGTGTGATCCCTTCTCCTCCCACACTCCTCGCTGACAGTTATGCTGTAAAACTTGCTAGTGTAGATGAAGCCTAAGTGTCCCTCCCCAATCCATCCCTTTATAGAAATCAGCACTCTCTTTAAGTGGATTGATTCTCTAGGTGTTTACCTCCCACCACACTGGTGGGGGTGGGAGGAGAGGCACAAAGCAATTGGGTAATTTGCTCAAAGTCATACAGGAAGTCTACTGGCATAACTAGGAACTAGGGCTGTCAAGCAATTATAAAAATTAATCGTGATTAATTGTGCTGTTAATAATAGAATACAATTTATTTAAATATTTTTGGATGTTTTCTACATTTTCAAATATATTGATTTCACTAACAACACAGAATACAAAGTGTACAGAGCTTCCTTTATATTTATTTTTGATTACACATATTTACACTGTAAAAAAACAAAAAAATTAGTATTTTTCAATTCAAGTACTGTTGTGCAATCTTTTTATCATGAAAGCTGAACTTACAAATGTACAATTATGTAAAAAAAAAAAACTGCATTCAAAAATAAAACAATGTAAAACTTTAGAGCCTACATGTCCACTCAGTCCGACTTCTTGTTCAGCCAATTGCTCAGACAAACAAGATTGTCCACATTTGCAGGAGATAATGCTGCCCGCTTCTTGTTTACAATATCACCTGAAAGTGAGAACAGGCGTTTGCATGACACTGTTGTAGCCAGCATTGGAAGATATTTATGTGCCAGTGGGCTAAAGATTCGTATGTCCCTTCATGCTTCAGCCACCATTCCAGAGGACGTGCGTCCATGCTGATGACGGGTTCTGCTCGATAATGATCCAAAGCAGAGTGGACAGGCGCATGTTCATTTTCATCACCCGAGTCAGATGCCACCAGCAGAAAGGTTGATTTTCTTTTTTGGTGGTTCTGGTTCTGTAGTTTGCATCAGTGTGTTGCTCTTTTTTAAGACTTCTGAAAGCATGCTCCACACTTCATCCCTCTCAGATTTTGGAAGGCACTTCAGATTCTTAAACCTTGGGAGAATGCTGTAGCTATCTTGAGAAATCTGATATCGGAATCTTCTTAGTGTTTTGTCAAATCTGCAGTGAAAATGTTCCTAAATCAAACAATGTATGCTGGGTTGTCATCCTAGACTACCATAACACAAAATATATGGCAGAATTCAGGTAAAAGCGTGGAGCAGGAAACATACAATTCTCCTCTAAGGAGTTCAGTCATAAATTTAATTAACACTTTTTTTAAACAAGCATCATCAGCATGGAAGCATGCCCTCTGGAATGGTGGTCGAAGCATGAAGAGGCATGAATGTTTAGCATATCTGGCATGTAAATACCTTGCAGTGCTGGCTACAAAAGTGCCATGCAACTGCCTGTTCTCACTCTCTCTGGTGATATTGCAAATAGGAAGCGGGACACATTATCTCCTGTACATGTAAACAAACTTGTTTGTCTCAGCAATTGGCTGAACAAGAATTAGGACTGAGTGGACTTGTAGGCTCTAAAGTTTGTTTTGTTATTGAGTGCAGTTATATAACAAAAAAAACCTACATTTGTAAGTTGCACTGTCACGATAAAGTGGCTGCACTACAGTACTTGTACAAGGTGAATTGAAAAATACTATTTCTTTATAATTTTTACAGTGCAAATATTTGTAGTCAAAAGTAATATAAAGTGAGTACTGTACACTTTGCATTCTGTGTTGTAATTGAAATCAATATATTTGAAAATGTAGAAAAACATCCCAATTATTTAATAAATTTCAATTGGTATTCTATTGTTTAACAATGCGATTAAAACTGTGATTAATCATGATTAATTTTTTTGAGTTAATCGCATGAGTTAACTGTGATTAATCGACAGGGCTACCAGGAATTGAATGCAAGTCTTAGTCCAGAGCCTTAACTGCACCTGCCCGTCCTCTTACCTACAAGCCAAAACTAGACTAATATTTGAGTCTGCACCTTAGTATCTGGGGTTTGAATTCTCTCAGTCTTCAGAGGTGTGTGCATCTAAATGGGAGATGGACCACCTGTGAAATTCAGAAGTAGATTTGGATTCTGCCCTTCTACCCATTTCTCTCCTCCCCTCCCATTTGGATGCAGAGGTGGAGGTCAGATTTCTCCTTGAATTCTTTCAAATGTAGCTAAAAATTGTTAAATCACCCTGAATAACTCATTAGTATTCCTCAGTCCCAGGCTTTTGCTCTTTCCATGGCTGCGTTTGTAAACTTCTTTCCCTGAGTTGATATGTGCAAGGGATCCCAGCATGAACACCACCATCCAGAGTCATCCTCCTTCCCCTCTGAAAAGAAAATAAATAAAACGATTTTCAAATGAATTTGGCTCTTGTTCACACACACAACTCTAACCTGCTTAGATTGCACTGTTTGAAGTGGCTCACCCAGTACAACCTTTGCTTTGTAATGTACTATTCCACTGCGGTAATGTTGTCCAGTGTTTACACAAGGAGCTGTTCAGTGTGCCTGTTTCACCGATTCTGGAAAAGGCCAGCCACTGCTTATTTGCATGACCATCTGAATATATGTCTAGGTCTCTAAACAGCTGCTTTGTAATAGTCAAGATTCTCGCTGGTGTAAAATGATGAAAGACTACTGCCCCTAAGGGAACTAGACTGATAGTAAATGTAACCCTTCTGCCAGGTGGAGCCAAAAGAACCTACTATGAATAAGTTCCAGGGTCCTCTCCATTCCTAAATGTCCAAAGTCATTACGCAGGGCCCTCACGGCCAGGGTTCTGTACTCCTTTGGTAGCACTAGTTGCATTCGTTGCTTTTGTGAAGGGTCAGTGGTAATTCGGTGCAGCACTCTCTGAATCAGTTTTAGTTTGTTCCATTCTCTCAATAGTTTACTATTAGGTGGGTTAGGTGGGATAATTGCAATGGGGCTTTTCCCGTCCCTTTTGGCAAGTAGTGTATCACAAATTTCAATATCTTGCAGCTGGGCTTCTTGCCAGACAGACGCATTGAGCATGGGCACGGAGATTAGTCGTACACAATATAATGCACTGAGGCAGATGGCATGCTTTCAGGGGGCAGACCCAGAGCTTCTGCAACACACCCATGAAGGCTCTCATGGGCCTCTGACTCTCGACAACTCACACTGCAAATAACTCTCACTCTGTCCATAGGTATCACAGCAACAGATGCCTGGACAATGTATCCGCATCTACATTGCTTCTCCCTGATCAGTACTGAATGCTGAACTCATAGCTTGTCAAGGCAGCCACTCATCTCTGCCCTGTAGCATCCAGCCTAGCACTTGTTAACACAAAAGTCAGTGGATTGTTGTCTGTCCACACTTGAAACTGAGCACTATACAAGTAGTCTCTAAATTTCTCAGTGATGGCCAATTTCAAGGCCAAGAACTCCAGCTTGTGTTTGGGATAGTGAGTTTCACTATCAGACAGCCCGTGGTTGGCAAAGGCTACAGGTTTACAGTTGCCTTCTACTTTCTGGTACAGGACTGCTCCCAAACTGGCATCAGTATGCAGGATAAACGGCTTGCTTGGGTCAGCAAAGACTAGGACTGGAGCATGAGATAGGCAATTAATGATTTCCCAAAAAAGCCCTTTCACATCTCTCATCCCACCGTGGTCCAAATGGTTCTAAGGGGCCATATTTTCTCTGCTTGGGATGTTTGGGGACTTCCCCTTATTCTTGGTCTTAGATTTGTTTTTGCTGGACTGGTAGCCCCGGGTAAGATCTTTCAGGGGTTTTACAATGGTAGCATAGCTCTTTACAAATCTGCGGTAGTAGCCACTAAAGGTCTTGAGTGCTCTGTAATTACTTGGCCATGGCCATGTAATGAGGGCACCTATTTTGTCAGGATCAGTACTCACACCCTCTTGAGACACAATGCGATCCACATACTTCATCGAGGTTCTGCAGAACTCGCATTTGTCAACTGAAAACTTCAACCCATAGGCTTCCAACTGATCTCGAACTTTAAGTCTTTCTTCATGCTCCTCCAAGCTTCTTCCAAACACAATCTGGTCATCCAAATAAACTAACACTTGCGATAAATTCATGTCTCCCACAACTTTCTCCATAAGACACTGAAATGTAGCAGATGCTCCAGAAATCCCTTGTGGCATGTGCTCAAATTGATAAAACCCTAACGGACAAATCAAGGCCGTCTTCTCCTTATCTTTTTCTCCCAGAGGGATCTGGTAGTTTCCACTTCGAAGATCTGACACTGAGAACCACTGGCTCCTCAACAAACAGTCCAAGGCATCTTGTACCTGAGGCATGGTGTATTGGTCAACTACAGTGCAGCTGTTTAGGGTGCATCTGGATTTTCCCGCTCTTCTTACAGACCACCACAATGGGAGAGGCATAGGGCTGTGGGACCCTGTAATGATACCATTTGCGATCAGCTCTTGAAGACAATGCCACACGTCTTCCATCTCAGAGAGAGCCATCTTCCTAGATCTCTCCCTGAAAGGTCGGGAGTCTTGTAGCTGGATGTGGTGTTCCAATCCTTTTGCACATTCCATGTCCCACTCATGCAGTGAGAATGCCTTGGATCTTTTGCAAAGCTTCTTCCTCAGGTGATCCTTCCACTCCTCAAACAGCGGTGAGTCTCCAAAGTCAAACTTTGCAGGATCTATCGCCGGAACTTCAGCTTCACACTGGGGGGGTCTCAAGATGGTTTCAGGCTCAAAGAGGTCTTCTATCTTCTGTCCTTCTTTCATAACCACATCACGGCTTGTTTCATTAGCAATCAGTGTACTCACCTTTTTCTGGGCTTCAGCAGGTAGGGTTATGACCCCATTGAGAACCAGCACTCCTTCAGGGAGCCCTCCCTCAGCTGGCTGCTCTACAATTGCTAATGTTCCTTTACTGCCTTTTAGCCTTAGCCTTTTATGGCTGTTAGCTAAGGCTGTAGCGAAGGGTCATTAATCTCTCCCTAAGTGGTCTTGGTGCCAGTAGATGGGACAGAGCACCACACCCAGGAGATGTGTGGGTTACATAAATAAAAGTCAGGTATAAGTTTCTGGACCTGTGTCTTTTTGCCTGTCTTACTCACAGACTTTGAAAGGAAACCTCTGCAAAATTTGATTAAATATTTCCCTGTGATGCAGACAGCAATCCCCAACTGCTCTCTTCCACATGTCTCACTGAAAGGCCAAACACAAATGTATTTTAATTATACTTCTTGCTGTATTAAAACAAACTGTCGCTCATCATTAGTTTGAGGAAGTTAGCATTCCTGTGACTGAATGCATAAAGTGCCATCTTGTGGCAAAAGGGCACTGCTGCATTCACCAGAGCCTGGCTAATCTTTTCCCCCTCTTCAAATAGATTTTGATAATATCAGAATCTCAGCACAAGGTATTGATGTAGAAAGCACAGTTATTCATATACTTTACACTCAGCAGCAGGGCCTTAACCTCAGACATATAAATTTGTCATTGGATTGTTTTATTTTGAAATACATGTGGAAATGATTTTTTTTTCTGAGATTTTAAAAATAGTTGTTAATTCTAAGCAGGGAAAGCTAGTTTCTGCGGCTGCTTTAGTTTTCACTAGGGCTGTCAAGCGATCAAAAAAAATTAATTGCGATTAATCATGAGATTAAAAAAATTAATTGTGCTTAATCATGTGATTAATACTAATAGAATACCATTCATTTAAATATTTTTGGATGTTTCCCACATTTTCAAATATATTGATTTCAATTACAACACAGAATACAAAGTGCACAGTGCTCACTTTATATTTGTTAGCAGTGTGCGTTTTGTATTCTGTGTTGTAACCAAAATCAATATATTTGAAAATGTAGAAAAACATCCCCAAAAAAGGTCATACATTTCAGTTGTTACTCTATTATTGTTTAACAGTGTGATTAAAACTGCAATTAATCGCAATTAATTTTTATCACGATTTTTTGTGTGTTAATCGCATGAGTTAACTGCCAGCCCCAGTTTTCACGTTTGAATAGTAATAGTTTGAGAGGACAGAAGCAAGCAAAGGGGTGGGAGCATTACTGTGTGTATGCATAAGTTTTAAAAAAAAAAATTATACTAAAGATTTCAGCCAGCAGTTTAGAAGATTTACATCACACAGCTAAATCCTCATGCAAGCATGACTTTGTTGTTGTTGTTGTTGCAACGCTGAGACTGTGGGGAGGAAGCCGGGGGTGGGGGGTGGCGGGCAGGGAAATAGATGCTAGACTGAAAGTTTGATGGCTATTGTAAAATAAACACGCCCCCCGCCCCTCTTTTTTTAAACCCGTATTTACTAGAGTCTCATAACTGACCCTCTACAGAAGAGCAAAAAAATCTCTCTCCCTGTTTTTTTATTGTTTTTTTTAAAACATCTTTCCTCCTTCCCTATCTTTTGTGGATGTGGCCTGTACATTTATGTACTATTTTTGCGTTCTAGAGCTGTAGCTGCTGTGTGCATGCTTAAATGAAGTTAAATGCTATCTAAGCGTGAATAAGGAAAACAGGTCGGGTTTAAAAACAAAAACAAAGCCACCCTTAAGATGAACCAAGTTGGTCAAGAATGTAAAATAACAAAGCGCAGCTTTGTAGGCCTTTATAATAGGTTTCTAACTTTTTGATTACTTCAGATACATTTAAAAAGTGGCCGACAGAGGCGCGCAGCTAACTGGGCAGTCACCGCAGCACTTTCTTGTGAATTCAAACCAAGCATCATTTAGCTTTGTCTGAGGGTCAGGGTAGTGACTCTCTGTTGTGCTTGCTTTAAAAGGAAGAAAAAATTAAACAGTGGTAGTTTATAAAACCCCCTCCTTGGCAATGGTGTAGACTGTCATATTTGCATTTTACGGTGCCAATATCAATTAGCGCCTGGTGGCTATGAACAGGAGAAGTGATTATCACTTAGACACTGCATTTTTTATATAGTTGTAATGTGAGCAGGGTCTGACATCTAGTGATGAACTGTGGGAAAAGACTTCAGGAGCAGCCATATTTGCATGGACACACTTACTCTGCCTACGTATTCAGCTGGCAGAGCTGTGTTGTCAAAGTGATCAGGTTTGCCTGGTTTGGGGTTACAATTAATTTTAGAATTGAATGCAGTGGTAATGAAGCACTGTTATCCTGATTGCATGAGTAACCGGCAGCAGAACTATACGTAGCTGCTCTGATGGGGGAGTGGGGGGCGGTCCTCAACTGGACAGCACTTGGAGGGTAGGGAGGCCAACACCCACTGAAAATGGGAGAGGGTGGAAACGGGGGTACCAGTCTGATGGCGTAGACTCTGCCTGACACCATTTCATCCTTCCCATCTCCAATGTTTAAAGACCAGCCGGCTGGATTCTATTGAGAGTCTTTGTTTCTGTTCCCTGATTACTAGAGCTGAAATCACTGATGGACAAGTCTAGGGACTAACCCTTAGACCTGGTCTGAGGACAGGGTTGCAGTGAAAGAAAATGAAGAGGCACCAACAGCTGGGTTAAGGTGACACCTCGGAGGGGGCATCACAGAAGTGGCAATGAGTGGCCAGCAACAGAGCACAGCAGTAAGTGGCAGCAGGGACGGCACTGCTTAAGCACCCCCCGCTCCTATTAAGGGTGGGTGGTGAACCCATGTAAATGTGCTTCTGAACTCTGGGTCTTTGCTGACCAAGGACAACTAACTGTGAGTGAAGTGCAGCTGAAGGAAAGGGGTGTGGCAAGTTAAAGGGACATTTGTTTGTTGAACTTTCACACTTCAAAGTAGGAAACTGAGGCAAAAGTCACTGCCCACGTACTGTGGTGTGGGTTTACGGTCACATGCTATTCAATCATAGTTGTGGTGTTTTCCCAAATTAATGCTGGGGTCTCTTTTCTTAAGTCTTCTTCTGTTATACACAGATTCAGTGCTAGCAGGTGGGGAAGTACTGCCTCTTAGAGGTGACCAGGGGTGGTGTTTACTTTCCTCAGTTTAGTGGGTGGGGGCTCAACCTGGTTCTGTTTTGTATTGTTAAGTTGAACTCCAGAAACTGAATCCAGCCCCAGAAGGGTTACTTAGTCAAAGTGCTTGTTATAGACATCTAATAAAGTAAAGGTGCTCCTCTAATGTGTTAAAGTCCCATCATTCAAAACTTCACACTTTCTAATGGAGATTCTCCTTTTTTCTAAGATTAATGATGAGAAATGTCTGGTTGAAAGGGAATTTTGGTGGTTTCTTGAAGGAGGAAGCAGACGGAGTTGGTTTGAGAAACCTGGGAAGGTGATTACAAATAGTTTCCGTTCTAAATGCTCTGTTCTTCGCTTTAGAAAAAGTCTAGAAGTAGAGCTAGTCAACATTTTTTCAGCCAAAACATTTTCTCTCGGAAAAATGGGGCTTCATTAAAAAAACCTAATCAAAACAAACTTTTTTAATTCTCTGTGAAATTTATTGATTTATTTTATTTCAAAATTTCCTCTGAAAAACCAAACATCTTTCAAAAGATTTTTTTTTTCACAAGGAAAAAAGGGTTTTTGTTTTTGTTTGGTTTTTCTTTCTGACCAGCTCTATTATGGAGTCCTCATTTGATGGCTTCCTGCCACAGAAATTACCTAAGAAGTGAGCAGCAGGAGATGAGTAGAGAGATGTCTTTTCAAGGACTGCATGTGAAGTAAAGTACTCCCCAAAATTAGTTATTGAAAACCAAACCGTAGACAAATTGTTTAATTTTTAAGGACCTCTCACTTTGAATGCTTAATACAACCTATGCTAGAGTTTCCTGAAAGCAGGAAAGTAATGTTACATTATAATTCTTCACATCTTAGTGAAAAATACAAAACGTTTAAAAAGATATTCACGAAGAATGATCCTGGACTCAGGGTTCAAGGCTGACTCACAAGACATCAAACACATTTTTAAAACAAGCCTATTTAAACAATCAGACTGTTCAAAAGCAAAGGGAACTGCTTTTTCTAAATGGTCACTACATCCAGCTGGGGAATTTAAAAAGAGGGAGCGGGGGTGGGAAAAATAACCACAAAGAGAAGGCACAGTTTGACTTGGAAAATACAACCAAACATCAGGAGTTGAGCCAGACAATGATATTTGAAGAGGTCAAAACCAGAACATATTTTGGCCCCCTACCCCTGTGATTGAAGTCCCAATGTCCTGAAGCAATGGGGGAATGCATGCCTTGTTGCTTTGATGTCTGTTAAAAGTACTGTTTAGTTATCCAAGGTGCTCATAATAATCTTGTGCTTTAACAAAAACACACAAACACACCACTTATGCTCTGTCTCAGTTTTAAATGGCTACAGATGTAAGATTTTAAGTAAGCCTGTATAGTAGTTTTCACTGTTAGAAATCACTGAGGTTTATAACCCTCATTTAATGCCTGTATCTGATATTAAATTTATTTTTTATAAAATTAAGTGTAGGCTGAACTTAAGTAAAATGGACCTATAATTAGACAGATGAAAATGTAATCTGGATAAAACAATGGCTCCTATCACCACCCCTTCCCCCAAACCTTTTAGAACTGAACTCAACCCAAATGGGGTTGGAGATTTTCTTTTTTTAGTCGGCAGATGGGAACATTATGAAAAAGAGAAAACTTTCAGTGAAAATGTTTAAAACAAAAAAATTTAACTAGCTTTACTTGCAAGTTGAGAGTGTCGCCAAGAAATGAAAAACAAAGTAGTAACTCCTGTAGCTAACCGGGAAAACAAGAATGACAAATCCCTGGACTAAATCTCAGGGCCCTTTGAAACACAGGATACTGTGCATGTGGGTGAGTTGTTAGAAATTGATTGACTAACTTACCACTGAATGTACGTTACCTACAACCCACAAGTTTCTTATCCAGAAGAAAAGTCTGGAAATCAGTCCTCTATTTGCTTTCTATCTGCTTATGACTGGAAGGGAATCTTGCAACCAGTGACCATGAGTGACTTGAATACACCATAGCAAGAAATGGACTCTTAGGGCATCTTAGAGTACATCAGCACAAGGATATGTACTGCAAGAAAGCAAACCTTGGAAATAAGAAGTTTATGGAAGAAAGGTAATAAATCCTAAAATACAATAGGTCGGATTCTACCAGTCCAATTCACAATGAGTAGTTGTTTGACTTCAACAGAATTAATAACACCATGTGCCAAGTAAAGTACTATTCAGTGTGAACACAGGTATCTAGCTCGGGCCCAATATAAGTAGGGCACAGATTAAAGCTCCTGTGGAAAAGAAAAATGCAGTGAATAAGGATTGGCCAATATGGCTTCATGAAGAATGCCTCGGAGATTTTAAAAATGAATGACTTGAAACAGAAAAAAGAGGAGGTACCCCCTAAGTATCTTCTTCTTAAGCACATGGATAAAGGCAGCCAAAAGCAGAATCAATTAATACTAGTTGAAAAGAGGGATGGGGGGAGCGGGAAGAAAAATATATCACTAAAAACTAATACTATGGAGGAAATAGGTCTATTGTAAAATGAAGAAGGGGAATGACACTAAGTCAAAAATAATCATGATTTTCATAGAATCATAGAATATCAGGGTTGGAAGGGACCTCAGGAGGTCAGCTAGTCCAACCCCCTGCTCAAAGCAGGGCCTATCCCCAATTTTGAAATCTTTCTAAGAATGCTCCACAATGAAAATATAGAAAATACATTTGAACAATTAATAAAGGCTGAATACACTAAAATAATGATTTGTCATAGAACAGATGAGCGAATGTTTGGTAAATGGAACGTACACACGGAATCTGGGCATGATAGCCTAGGGAATGAGTTTAGTGCATCCCTGATCATTACTTGTTAAAAATCATGGACGAATGGGGTGGTACCGACAAGCATATGGAGTACTGATTTTCAGGCGCTGACTCTCCGGGGATCAAGCACCCACCGAAAAAAATAGGGGGTGCTCAGTCCCCGTAGGGCCGGATTAATCTTTTGTGGGCCCCAGTGCCCGGACCAGGGCCCAGCCCCCTGCTCCAGCTGTGCTCCGCTCAAGGCCAGACCTCTCCGCCACCCCCAGGCTCTGCCTGCTGCTCGTATGGTGGGGAGGGGGAGGAGAGGTGAGCGCAGAAGGTGCGGGGGGCAGAGAGGAGCAAGTAGTGGGCAGGACCTTGGGGGAAAGAGGGCAACTACCAGCCGGAGAGTTGGGTGGGGGGGAGAGAAAACCTTTTGTAGTGATAATCACCCATTTTTTCATGGTTTGTGTGTATAAAAATGTCTTCTGTACTTTCCACAGTATGCATCCGATGAAGTGAGCTGTAGCTCACGAAAGCTTATGCTCAAATAAATTGGTTAGTCTCTAAGGTGCCACAAGTACTCCTACTCTTCACTCCATTATCCAAATCATTAATGAAAGTATTGAATGGTACCAGCCCCAGGACTGAGCCTTCCGGGACCCCACTAGATATGCCCCCCCACGCCCCCCCCCAGTTTCAAATGCATTTAAACATACTTTGTATCAAGGAAGAAACCAGAGCCTATTATTATCATCCATGATGGGAGAAGCCAGCAGGCATTTAAACGTCACAAAATCTATAGCACATTAAAGGCATTCAGATACGTGAAGTCATAGCTAATAAACACACACACCCCACTAATATAGCTGTGTGGCTTTTTTCATTTGCAAAGTAAAAACAGCTTTCTTCCCAAGCAGATCTGAACGACTGCGTGTAATGCATGTTGAGTGTAAATTCATAACCAATTATTCTAAAGTTGAGAGGATATTAGTTCACAGCAAAAAGAAAATCATTTTATTGAAATGTTAGTGAAAAACCTGAATATGCAGAATTGATTATGAAACAAACAAACAAAAATTCATAGCAAAGCTCCACTAGGGACACTGTGTCCATTTATTATGAGTCTACTTTGTGCTTATTGTAATAGCATTGATCACAGGGAAATCATTTGGTAGGCTCTTCATGTAGACATCACTGACATTACATTATAATTCATCATTAAACACAAGTTAGCAGACTCTTTAGGATTGCACTCTCCATCTTTCTGCTTACATGTTTATAATTTACCATTCCTTTCCCCTTGGAGCTTCTCTGAGGCAGGACAGGTGCATTAGGCACTTGGTATACAGGAAAAAACAGCATCCACAGGTCCAGTATACTGCTGCAATCGGCACTGAGCGGGAAACAAATTTTTGACTTGTTAAGGCCAAAGGAATGTTATGACGTGCAGCATTTTCACTCTCTGCTGTTTCATAGCATCATAGAAATAAAGACTGAAAGGGACCTCGAGAAGTCAACAAGTCCAGTCCCCTGTGCAGGATCAAGTAAACCGATACCATCCCAGACAGGTGACACCTATTCTTACAAATGATGTCCAATGAAGGGGATTCCACAACCTTCCTTGGAAACTTAGTCCAGAACTTAACTATCCTTACAGTTGGAAAGTTTTCCCTAATATCTGAACTAAACTTCCTTTGCCCCAGATTAAGCCCAACCTTCAGGGCACTCAGTGAGCAATTGATCACAGTCCTTTTTATAACTTAACATATTTGAAGACTGGTATCAGGTTCCCCCCTCTGTCGTCTTCTTTCAAAACTAAACAGCCCCAGTTTTTTAATCTTTCCTCATTGGTCAGGTTTTCTATGACATTAATCAATTTTATTGCTCTCCTCTGGACTTTCTTCCATTTGTCTTCCCAGAATTGGACATAGTACTCCAACAGTGCCAAGTAGACTGGGACAATTACCTCCTGTGCTTCCATGCAGCACCCTTGTTAATATACCTTTTTAGCAAACGCATCACATTGTCTACTCGTATTAAAGTTCTGATCTACTGTAACCCGCAGCTTCTTTTCAGCAGCACTGTTCTCTAGCCAGTTATTCCCCATTTTGTAGCTGCGCCTTTTGATTTTTCCCTCCTGAGTGAAGTACTTTGTAGTTATCGTTATTGCCTCATCTGGCTGATTTCAGACCAATTCTCCAATTTGTCGAGGTCATTTTGAATTCTAATCTGGTCTTCCAAGGTGCTTGTAACGCCTTCCAGCTTCGGTCACGTGCAAAGGCCCACCTTGATTATCATACGCATTGTAAGGAGAGTGATCACTTTACATAAGCTACTACCAGCCGGAGAGTTGGGTGGGGGGAGAGAAAACCTTCTGTAGTGATAATCACCCATTTTTTCATGGTTTGTGTGTATAAAAATGTCTTCTGTACTTTCCACAGTATGCATCCGATGAAGTGAGCTGTAGCTCACGAAAGCTTATGCTCAAATAAATTGGTTAGTCTCTAAGGTGCCACAAGTACTCCTACTCTTCACTCCATTATCCAAATCATTAATGAAAGTATTGAATGGTACCAGCCCCAGGACTGAGCCTTCCGGGACCCCACTAGATTGCCCCCCCACCCCCACCCCAGTTTCAAATGCATTTAAACATACTTTGTATCAAGGAAGAAACCAGAGCCTATTATTATCATCCATGATGGGAGAAGCCAGCAGGCATTTAAGCTTCACAAAATCTATAGCACATTAAAGGTAAAATTTTGGCAAATGCTTGTGTCACAAAACATTTTCCCTTCTTCATTTAAGCTGTTGTTTTTCAGGCGAAATGTACTTAATAAATGTACAAATAAAACAATGGCTGTCAATGGACACCTGTGCTATGCAGACAATAATGATTTGTGTTTGAAATTTAGCCATGACATTGGAGTGAGGTGTGAATTTGGAAAGCAAATTCTTCAATCCCTGTTTCTGTTGTTTAGAGGGGCTGAACTACTTCCACTGAAGTACCTGCTGCTGCCATAGTGCCTTTGGCTATGGACCAGCTATTGTTTCCTTTTTAGTGAATTTATTGTGTTCAGTTCCTCTGTTGCTATACATACAGTCAGGAAGGATATCCCAGACCAGTGCTTCTCAAGCTATCTAATGTGCGGGACCGGCAATTTTTTTCCCAATGTGCGCGCAGATCGGCAGCCGATGGCTCGCAGGCCGGCACCGGTCTGTGGACCACCACTTTGAGTAGCACTGCCCTAGACCACACTTTGAGTCCTTTAACAGGACAAGCAAGGAGTAAGCTTACTTCAGAAAGGAAACTGACTTCAAGACACTTAACACTGGAAAGAAAGTATGATGAAATACTCAGTGGGACCAAAGGACCAGCACTGACGTTAGTCAATGCGCCAGAAGAGATGGATGGAGGACATAGGCTGATGAAAAGACAGAAGTTAGGTGTACATAGACAGGAACCTTCAGATCCAAATATATACCTAGATCTTATCTCTGTATCACATTCAAACTACTATCTTCTGCCAGGTCTGCTGTGGTTTCGCTTCTGAAAAATATCTGGAATGATAGGCACCCTTTAATACTCATCAGAAATATCTTTTTGCATGAGGGTGATCTACACTATTTATGTTCCACATTCCTATCACTTTTTGCCATGGCAACAACTGCTCTCCATTGCCATGCCCACAGATATACACAAATGCAGTTCAGTCAATAAATCACACACATTAGTATAGTGGTGGTAGTATAGAAATAAAAATTAAAATGAAAGGGAAATGCAGATTCATTTTTTAGTAGCCACTAGGGCTGTCACTTAATTGGATTTTTTTAATATTTTCAAATATGTTGAGTTCAATTACAACACAGAATACAAAGCGTACAGTGCTCACTTAATATTTTTTTTACAAATATTTGTACTGTAAAAATAATAAAAGGAACATTTGTTTTCAATTCACCTCATACAAGTACTGTACTGCAATCTCTTTATCGTGAAAGTGTAAATTACAAATGTAGCTTTTTTTTTCATAACTACACTCAAAAACAAAACAAGTCCACTCTGTCCTACTTCTTATTCAACCAATCACTTAGACAAACAAGTTTGTTTACATTTACAGGAGATAATGCTGCCCACTTCTTTCTTACAATATCACCAGAAAGTGAGAACAGGCGTTCGCATGGGACTTTTGTAGCCAGCATTGCAAGGGATTTACAGGCCATTTATGTTAAACATTCCAGAGGACATGCTTCTATGCTGATGACAGTCGTTAAAAAAATAATGTGTTAATTAAATTTGTGACTGAACTCCTTGGGGGGAGAATTGTATGTCTGCGGCTCTATTTTACCAGCATTCTGCCATATATTTCATGTTATAGCAGTCTCAGATGATGACCCCGCATGTTGTTTGTTTTAAGAACACTTTCACTGCAGATTTGACAAAACGCAAAGAAGGTACCAATGTGAGATTTCTAAAGATAGCTACAGCACTCGACCCAAGGTTTAAGAAGAGTGAGGCAGTATCCCTGTCCAAAGTTACATCTGCAAGGTAGTTAAGGCCAGTAAATTCTGAATATAAATGCAGACCTTGTAAGTGTGAAAGCTGGCTGGAAATGCACTAACAGAAGGATAGTCCTAACTTACCCAAATGCGTTGCAAACTTTCTATGTGTGTGGTTCTGATGCACAGCTCCTTCTACTGTTCTATCACTACTTTTCAACATTCCTGCCCTCCTCCCTATTTTCACAATGAGAAATTGAGGAATGTGAGTATAAAATACCCCTCAGTCAGATCATCACAAACATCAGTGGTCCACAAGTTGGCAGTTTAAATGTGTAGCTGATGCTATAAAACAAGATGCCATGTAGTAGATGATAACTTGTGAGCTATACAGATTGCACTTAGATTCTCCACACTGCATGTTATTTACTCTCCAGGTTTCTCACCTATCAAAGCAATTTGCAAAGATAATTCTATTTGCAGCCAGCTATTGCAATAAAACAATGAATAAATAGGTTATAATGTAGCATTTAAATGTATAATGAGATGGGCAACAGCTATTAATGAATGCAGAGATAGATATTTGCCCAAAGGTGAGCAGACTTCCCACTCTTCTTTCAGACCAGGTGTTGGTCGTTGTATGATAGAGAAACAAGCATCTGTTAAATATGTAAATGAAACCAGGAGATATATGGATTCATTCCATAATACTCCTCTTCAACCTCATTACTATCATCAACTCTTCTGTGACTTTTCCCTTGAATATTTAAAGGTGAGGAATGTGTAATTATCTTTAAACAAGCATTTGCCCAATGATTGATTCAGTGATCATGCCTTGGGTCTGTAGGTCTTATCACGTTGGTAACACAACCTACTGTCCATGGACTTCAGTTTTCTATCCAGTTGCGCTAGTTGGAGAACAGAAATTCCATTCAATGATAAATTCTTACATTTTAAAATTTTGTTTTCATGCTGAATTTTTGAGATTTCTGGCAGGACAGAAATTCTGAAAAATTTTGATTCAGAACTGTCAAAAATGAAATGTTTAAATGGCAAAACATAATCTATATTAAATATTACATACAAATATAACGTTGAAATTAACATTTTAATGTAATATAAATGTCTAAACAAAACATTTCAACATTATCAAAACCAAATGAGAAAAATAAAACAATTAATTTGACTTTTCCCTATCAAAATTAGCATGTGCCCATAAAATATTTTTATGTCGCCAGAACTGCATTTTCCGATGGAAAACTGTTCCACCAGAAAAAAAATGGTGCAGTTTTATTACTGAGTACAATAAAGTATAGTTAGTCAAACTTGCACATGAGACCATCCTTATTCTTCCTGAACTCCTGTTTTAAAGGGCTGTCACAAAGGATCCCCAGGCACGTGTCACATATCTTTGGTCCACCCTTTGTGGAAAACTCTCTCGAGTGTCGATATCTTTAATGATTGCTTAATGCATTCATCACTGTATATTCTCTCCTATTTCCGTAGCACTACTGAGAACCAATCCTTCAGAGACCATTTTTATAATGGAATGAACGAAATACTTACTTCTTTGCACGTTTCAGCATACTCAAGCACTGCCAGCACAGTAGTATGAGAGGTACAGTGCTAGCCTAGAACATCAAATGGTTTGTTTGAAACCCTCTTACTTTCATAAGCTGCTGAATAAAGGTTTGGGGTGTTTTATACAGTAACAGAAATAAGGCGAGATCATTAGCTGGTATAGACGTCAACCAGAGCAACAGTGATTTATTTATTCGTTCAGTTAGTGAAATGGATGCCGAGAAACAGAATTCTCTTAACAAATTAGTTTCATAGGTGGGAAATCTTGGTAAATAACATGCACTGTGGAGGCCTGAAGTGCACACATTAGTGAAGTCGGATTTATGTCAATTTAAAGCAGCTGAGGATCCGGCCCGACCTCTTTAGGTGACATTTCTACTTCAAGGAAAAACATGGACTTGGACTCTAAGGTGCTACTGCGGATGTCTCTCTCTGAGGCTGTCCTACTTTGTTGGCGTTTTTCTGCTGAAGTGAGCAATACTAGTGGATTCATGTGTGCTTTTTATGCAGTTCAAACAGGCAATAGGCAGCAGTTTCAGGTAAGGGGTTTTTCAGCTTGCGCCTTCCATTCAGAGCAGTTTGGATGCATTTATAACACTGAGATGAATGAATAGGTTTGATGAAAAAATCCACACCTAGGAAAGAAAGAAAAACAGTTTTCTTGGCTACTTATTGCTGCACACATGCTGGCTTTCAAAATCCAGCAGCAGCAGCTGAATCACTGTGGGCCTGTTGCAGGCATTCCTGGACCTGTGCCCTATATATATTTCTAGAGGAGCTTTCATTGAGCTAGCGCTAAAACCTCTTAAACAAAAAAAAACCCTCTACAGCAGATCACTGTGACTGTATTACTATAGGATACAGCTCTGACTCACGTTGTTAATCACTGAAATGCAGCCATCTCTGGGTGGAACATAGCAGCTGTTTAACAGCACGCAGCAAAACTAGCAGGGGTTAAGGATGGGTATTAAAGGATCCTACTGTTTCCAACTGAAATTACAGGGAAATTTAGTTTGGCAAATGTAATTACCTAAATTGGAACTTTTTATTCATGGGTGGGTGGAGGCCAAGTGGTAATAAAGGAAATCAAGAAACCACACCCTGTTACACATCACTTCTCTTCCTCTGGCTGACTCCTGTAACTTGCCTGCAGACCCTTCAGGATCCTTTCCTGGATGACTGATTATTAACAGTGAAAATGAATTTCTTTCTAAGGCCTGCTGGTCATATGATTAGGTTGGGCGGAATCATTGATCCGTGAATTCAGAGAATGACTCCAACATAGACCCTGATGCAGAAATGCACATATTCATGTGGTTTAATGAGTTGGGGGCCCAACACAGGTGTAAGTGTGGTCTCAAGCTGGCCCAGAGCTGCTCTACTTGAGAAGGGGAAAGCAATGACAGGACGCTGGGAAATATACATGAAATATAATAACCTTTGCTTCTAGAAATGAGAAGTGGGAGCACTAACTTCTCTCCTGAGCATCCACAGGTTCCATGGAGGGGGCCCAGTGTCCACCTCTCTTGGAACTTGCCGTTAAGGGCGTAGAAACAAAATGATAACATGGGGGGAAAACAAACCCTCTTTGCAAGGTAAGGGCTCAGTGATAAATAGATTTGCGCATATTTTCCTGCTTCATTCCTCACTTGCCAAGTCTGATGCTATTTTCATTAGGTCATGTTCCCATACATGTCATTTTATACCAAGGTGCAGTATATCACAACTGGAGGCTGAGGTGCTTGTAGTGAACACAAATGAGCTTGTAGTGGTCCATCTGCTTTGATTTTATTTAGTGATCCCTCAAGGGCTGGGAGCTAGAGTGAGAATAACAATGCTTCAACCCATCTGCTATTGTGGTATCAGCTCCCGGTGAATTATCACATGTTCTGAGTGGCTGGCATATGCTGTGACATAAAGCTACAAGGAAGTGTTGCTCTCCAGCTGTTGCGTTGACAAATACTTTTCAGCCAGTCATTAACTGCTGCTCAATAACCAGGAGGAAACTGCAGCTAAAGGTTGATTATTATTCTGTTTTATTTTAAGCATTAACAATCACAAGTGCAATATATTTTGTGGCAAAAAATGTCACTAAAGGCACACATTGTACATGAGATTTAACATAGCAACTTCCTCGTGATGCACATATGTTTGTGTCAAAGACCTGACACTGACAATGTAAGTCTGCTTAATGAACCAACGGCTAGCCAAGTTTAAGAAGCTGCATATGTGAGCGCAACTGTGTACGTAAAGACTTGCTGACTGAATAGTGCTATATGCCCTTTCCATGCTTAACGATGGGAAGGAGACACTTGGAAATGGACTTGAGAACTGGGGCCATTCCGGTTGGCTGACTATGAGATTGTATCTGAAATGATGCGCAGCTGAAGCACAAAGGGACAGGCACAAAGATATACACCCACCGGATGCAATAGTGTCAGAAAATCACCTACATTCATGACTGAGTCATGCTGGGCGCAGGACTGCCGCTTCACACTCTCCTCCGCTTCTGGAGAGGAAGACAGCTGGGAGCCCCTAGCACAATTCTAGCCTGCTCTAATGTGTTCCTAACTGCAACGACTCGCCTTCCAAGTCAGACAGGAATCTGTGGAGCTTGGCAGTCTATGTGTCTCCTCTGCCAGGGCACTGAAAGGTAGGGGTGGCTTACACAGGGGAACCTTAGCTACCACAACTTCACAAGTTTGCTGGAACAGAGCAAAGTAGAGTTAAGTGGGGTTGAGGAACTGGCCCATAGAGTTAAATAATTAGGATGTTGGGCAAAGAACTACATGGGATGGGATGGGATGGGATGGGGAGTGGAAGGTAATAGTGGCGACAAAAAAAAATTACGCCGACAGATTTCTGTGCTTGCAAAGCAGATTAATCACTGATCATTTGTTTTCAAAGTAGCATCAGAATCTCTACTCTTTATTTTTTCGCCCAATTGCTCCTGATCTGATCTGCACTGCAGAAGCCCCAAAAATCCATCTTTGAGGCTGTATGTATGTGTTTTAAGCATAGCAGACAGGGTCCTCTGTGTAATGCAGTTATGCGATCAGGGCAACAGCTCTTTAATATACCTGTTTGTCAAAGTGCCACATAAATCTCTGTGCTGCATGCACCTTTATTAAAGGCCTTTTCTGGCTACCGTCTAGCTCCTTGACGTGTTTAGTGGTCCACTGGAGGGCACTGTAGCTGAGTGGAGAGTGTGCGAATAGAGGGGATGCAGCAGCATGAAAGCATAAGCACTGTCTTGGTGAAAGGAGGAGGAGGTTTGGAGAGAGAGAGATGGCTGCCATCCCAGAACTCATGCAGCAGTGAAGCTCCACTTTTGCATGGCTAAAGAGCTCCTAAGTCATGTAGCTGTGGTTCTTTGATGCTGCGTGGCTTAGAAACCTTCAAACAGAAGGTTGATCCTACTGCTCCAAGACAGTGTTTGATGCCCTCATGACTCTGCATGACACCTGCTCTGGTACCAGGCAACTTATCAGAAGACTTACTTTGCAATCAATTTATATGACATGTCATAGCTGTCATATTGACTGACACCTTGGAGGGTGAACTGGAAGCTGCCAGAGCTGAATGCATGAGTCTCTACCACTTGAGCGAAAGTCGAGAGAGGGCTGGAACAGACTCAGCTCCCCTGCATGGGGAGCTGTAATCCACTGACCAGTTGCTTACATTAAAATTCTATAGAATACCACGGCATTTAGTACAGCTTTGCTTCAGAAAGCAGGAGCTCTTGCTGCTTAATTCAGGTGCCGGGTATACAATACGGTCATAGTCAGAGCACTTTATACACGTTAAGTAACCAATCCTCATAACAACCCTCATAAGCAGGGCAGGGTGGCGCCTAGAGTGGTATATTTATAGGCCCATCACTGTACTATCTAAATGTTTTGTATCACAATTTCTCAGATGAAAAATGGAGGCAGAAAGATTAAGTGGCTTGTCCCCAGTCACAGTCAGTGTCAGAATTCAGTAGTCCCCAGTGCTGGGCTCAGATCACTGGGACCACATTTCATCTTCTTGCAAGTATTCAAGTATTTGAAGATTCCTCAGAAATATTTGGGGCTGTTTTCAGGCACTTTATATTCTGAGTGACATTATCTGTTAAACATTTGTTTGGCCTTATTTCTTGCCTAACCAAGTAATTATATGCTGACATGCAAGTGTCACATAGAGCAGGGGCTTGACTTCTACCTTACATTCTTATGCGCAGCTCATTCTGTTGAGAAATGCACTCAGCTAGAGCAAATGCATTTTTGGTGCTGTTCTCCTCTGAGCAGAAAGCCTTCCCGTGACAGTACCCCAACCTAAACTCAGGCTTTTGCTATATGAAAACCCTCTCTAGAGTTCTCTGGCTATTGCCAATAGGATTTAATGCTACAAGTAACCAAGAGTTTTCCTTGAGATCTATAGCTGTATCCCAGAGCATATTAAATAGCTGTAATGAATTCTTATAATTGCTAGGGTACAATTATAGTAAAGACTCAGGACAGATTCTATGGAGACATGGCTCTTGCTAAATTCCCATTAGCTATTGGATTCAGGCTTCAATTCTTAAATATTACTTATGCTTGTTTTTGTATTGGGAGACAACAGGGACACTTCATGTTGAAGCATTGCAATTCAAGAGGTTTATATTTCTTATTGTATCCAAAGACTTGTTGTGGGTGCCAGCTGTCACTGGTACTGTCCTTGTATTATGATCTCCTGGCTAACGTATGAATTGCTGATTAGATTGCCTTTTGAATCAGTTGATTGCCATGAATAATAGGGCAAAAAGGCTGTCAGCATTTTGACTTTAACTATAACTGTTACAATTAATTATGGGTTTAATTAGCATACATGTCTGGCTGCGAGAATATAATACTTCTTGGTTAACAGATGACCCTGCAGCTGTAACAAAGTGTGATACAGGTTCAGGATACAGATAGTTATTAATAAATTGCTTCTATTGTTTGAGGTCCTAATTTATACAAATTAGCAGGTACTACATAATCAACTTAAACTGTATAATTTATAATAATTGATTTGGTTTTGACTGACCACCAGTAGGCTTACCAAAGGCCCTCAGAAGAAAAATAGCCCTATTAGGAAAAGTTTAATCCTAAACATAGCTAATGAATCCTATTACTTTAAGGTCATATTTGAAGCTTTTGTTAATTGTCAGAACCATTTTAAATTGATTAGAGTTAAATTAAATCAATGTAATGTTTAGAAAAACAATATTTCTAATGGATGAGGCTGAGCTGACCTCGAATAAACATATTTATCAACCGATTTCAGTGAATGAGAAGGCTAACAGCTGGGCTCATAATTCACAATTGTCTATAATATGGGAAATGTCACTATCTAGGCAATTAATTATGCCAGGTAATAAATCTGTTGTTCACAGTTAACCATTTGCGATTTGGGGTGACAATCCCCATAGCAAATTTATGATGCATGTAGACCCTTCTCCCTCCCAAAAGTATACAATAGCAAAGTTAATAATACAATTTTAGAATATAGATCCTGGGAGCTGCGTTGTATTTTCATAACTGGTAATCACCAGAAGGACATGACTAATTGTGATGTTTTAGGCTTGTATTACCAGTAATTTCTACACTTAGTAGTTCTGAAGGAACCAGACACTATCTTGAAAGAAATAGCATCTGCTGATCTTACACAACAGCACTTCCCTGTACAAGCAAGGTCAGCAGCTACTCGGTCTTTCACATCTCTTAGCTGACCCTAAGAGGGCTGAAACTAGGACCAATATTGATCAAAATAAGCTGGAAGAGGAGGTGAATTGTGAAATTGCAAAATGTTATGATGCAAAATTATTGTTTTGATTAAAACTAAACAGGATTGTGGGAAATTCAGGAATGATTTGACAACTGGTTAATACTAACTGAGAAACAGGACACTTTACTTGATGGCAGATAAAATGTAATGCAGACCGGTCAGGTGTAAAAGCTTTGGAAGGAGCAATTTAAACTACTCATACACTCAGATCAGTCTTAAAGTGGCTTCAACAGGTCAGGAAAAAAATCACTGTGGATACTTCAATGGAAACATCTGCTCTATGTTCTGCTGTGATCAAAGAAGCAAATACAAATTGATTAGTCTCTAAGGTGCCACTAGTACTCCTTTTCTTTTTGCAAATACAAAGTATGTTTGCATTAAGAAAGGGTTAGAAAATAATATAGAAAACATAATGACATTATAGAAATTAGTGATAAATTCTCTCCTTGAATACCAGGCCATGTGCGGTTTGGGTCACCATATCTCAAACAGGTCAGAACAGAAATGGAAGAGGTCCAACAAACATGATTAGAGGCAATCAGATGCTTCCATATGAAGGCAAATTAAAGGAAAAGGACTAATGGTCTGATCCAAAGCCCACTGAAGTCAAAAGACTCTGGAATAGGCTTTACAGACTCATACTTTTATTTGAGGTGCCCTTAAATTTAGACTCATCTACTTTAGATGTCAATTACTGGGTAAGTTCTATTGTGAATTTGAAATATGAGAGTATTTGCATCAAAACACACACTGGAATCATTCCTTAAGTATATAAATACGTTCCTAAATTAACATAGCTATGAAACAGGTCGTAATTCATAAATACCAGGTTATGAGTTTATAATAAAAACAGCAGGTGAATAAAGGCCTTTTATGAAGAATATGTAAAAATAGCACATGCTAATATGGAAAGAGCAGACTACAGGAAAGTATCCAAGGTGCTCTATCATGGTAGAACATTCTGAGAAAGGGTCCTCTCCTGTAGTACTATGTAGTACTGTAGGACTTCTTTGGACAGGTCCATCTAGGCCAGTGTCCTGTCTGTGACACTGGCCAGTGTAGCATTTCAGAGGAAGGTGAAACTTCATAGTAGCCAGATGTGGGATAATCTGACCTCTCCATAGAGTCTCATCCTGATTTCTAATACAGACTGATGGAGGGCCTGGAGCATGAGTTTTAAGTTTAACAAGCTTCAGACCAAGATGACCATGCAGCTTTGGCTGAACATATGTAAGGTGGAGAAGAGCATTCAGTGACAAATGACGGATTGGGTTGTAATGACAATAATTTAATTTGTTCATCTCCATGGAAGTTATTTATCACTATTGCAATATCTGAATTTAGGGATCTGAGGCGCCTAGATGCTACGGTGATGGATACAATGGAAAAATTTGGAGAAAGAAATCTATGAACACATATAACCCACACGACATTTGAACACCTACAATACATTTGAAAACTAAGCACGTTTATCCTGCTGTCAATACAAGGTGGACTAACAGATCCTTAACAGCCCCAGCTGTAGAGAAGAAAACCACTGAAAGTTGTGGTGTCAGGTAATATCAAGCCAGTTACAAGAACGTACACAGCATTGCACACATTTAATTTCCAGTTACTTTAAAGGGGAATTAAGTGTCCAAAACTCCCATACAACTTTGACAATATCATATTATATTGTCCATGGAGACATTTGTTGGAGAATCTCCCATGAGAACTGTGCAAAAGTTCACAATAAAACTAACCCAAGGGATTTGTGTACTGTCTGACTAAAAAACTGGAAACTGGAACCAGGCTTGCTAAAAATCATCTCAGTCCATCTAGGACCAACTGTGAGCCAACATGGGCCAGGTTACAGTTTGTGTCAAAATCATGGGCAATTTGGGCTTTGTCGAAGCTTTCTCATTGAAATCAAGATGGAGTTATAGAGCTTTGCTTTGGGATTTTGGCTTTGTTCAAATACAAAACTCACGGTGCAATTTGGAGGTTGGACATGTGTACCAAAACCCACAGAGAGTAGTGCACGCATATTGCTGCAACACAAAAGGGAAGGGTCTCACACTCCATGCCAGTCAGCAAGGTATAGCTGTCACACAGACTAGCAGCTAGGAAAATGCAAACAATCAGGTTTCTAGCCTTCTGCATAGAACCAGAGAAAGCCATGTATGCTGCGGTCGTACAAATACTGCGAACGTAAAATAAATAAACTAGCAACAAGTTCATTGTGGTTCTAGTTACTGTCCATTAGGAAGAATCTTGTGTAACATAAAATCCCCCAAAGTAGGCTCATCCTCCTTTATTTATCTCTTTGCTTAATTCTATGGAGCTTCAGGTAACCTGGAGGCTACCTGTGGGTAATGAATCTAAGAGAGGAGTTTACAGGTATATACATAGAATTTAAGTGCTAATCACCCAGATCCTTCAGGAATCCTACAAGTACTCACAGACCCACTTCAGTCATGCTTCGTCCCGTTGCTGCATTCATTCGCTATCTGAATGTTACGGCTCTGTTTGTCATCATTGTAATAATTCAAATAATGCAGTGATATTATATTGTTATATAAAGGATCATACCAAGTATTCTAGATTAGGGCTAATAACTGCACGCACATGGGTATGTTCATCAAGGAAACACACAATAGTAGTCTTGGGGCCAAGTTTTCAAATGGTTTCTAGAACAGAGAGGTAGGTTGCATCTTACAGGGCCCTTCCGTTAATCCATCCTGCAGATAGGTGTTAGGATCGTGCACAAAGCTGCCGAGCAGAGCTAACCAGAAACTGGTGTTCCCATTCCGTGGGAAATTCAGGGGGGAAGAATGCTCCAAAGCTAAATGAAAAATGAGATTTTGAAATTTCTTGCAGGATGGAATTCCAAAAATTTCATTTCAACATTTCAACCCCTTTAAAAAAATGTTTCTGAGGCTTCCTGAGGCAACTGGAGCTGCAGTAGCCTGCTGAGTCTAGAAGCCTGGGACCCTGGAAGCCCTGACCCTGAGGCAGCCCAACTGGTGGTTAGGTGAGCTGGCAGGAAACCAGGTGGAACTCATGGAATATTTTGATTTTGATGAATCAGCATTTTCCAATGGAAAACTTCCAACCAGCCTTTCCCTGGAGTTCATTTTGCTGACTCCTGGAGGTAGGTGCGGCAGGATGTCAAAGGAAGGTATGATCTTCTGATCAGAGGGAATTAGGGACAGCAAGGTCCTGCAGGAAACTTTAGGAACAGTCTGGCTTGGCTAGAAAGCTTAGCCTGAGCTTTCAAAGTTCGGTTGTTATTTGAGTTACTGAAAAAGCCAAACCCCTGGAAGGAGGTAAGTCTGATTTTAAACAGTTCATGAAGCCTTTGTTCAGAACAGGATGAGAATGCCATCTGACCCTATTTGGAGCAGATGTGAGAGACCCCACAAAGCCCCTGCAGTAAAGTGGCGTTACAAGTGGAAAACAGGTACATCTGCACACGTTTACCATTTTGCTTGTGCAAATTGGGCTTTTGCATACACACGTTGGTGTGAAACATATATTGGAGCATTAAGAAACACTTTGGAAATTTGCCATGTTCCATGTTTATATTATAGATATAAAATTACTGTTTCATTTCATGAATAAATCCCACCCCCTACCGCCGGTGAGGAAAATTGCTCTTCTAACCTCTCTTCAAAATATAATAACTTTACTCACAACCAACCACTGTAGGCCCTGACTAGACTCTGAATTATTACTGTGAGATGAAACATTTCTTTAACAAAACTGAGTCCTTTAATATCCTCCATCTCTGTTATTAGATGGACAAATGAATTTTGCTTTGAACATAACATGCTGCATTGTCTGAAAATTGCTAGTATGAACTGAAGTTGGCAGGTATTTTCTTGCTCTCCTCGTCAGTGATTGTCATTTATTATATGTTGCACCTTTATCTGTCAAATGTTGCAGAGCGCTATATTGATTTGTGTCTGCTGCAAAGCAAAGGTCACTTTGATCAACATACTACAAAACCAGAAAAAGTAGGGTTCTGACATTTCATTACCTGGGAAAAAAAGGACTAAAATAAATAAGAATATGTTTGAGAACAGAGCACTTCAATATCACAGTGTGCAGTAACTGTAATTAACAAAAGAACCGCTCTATTGAGGTTAAAGAGAAAAAAGAGCAGCAGGTTTTCCTACAGGGACCATTCTTTTCATGAGTGATGTTGTAACATTACAGCTGTGATCTTACTGAAGGGTTACATTCATTACAAATCAAATACATTGGCTTCTCAGATGCAGGCTTTTAATGATCAATATAACTCTGGAAACTCTTTAGCAAATCAAGGAAGATTTTATAAAATTAATTATTATTATTTTATTACTGGAAAATCTAGAGAACACAGATGAGATCAGGGACATGTGCTAGACACTGTAGAGACACACATCAAGACACAATCCCAGCTCGCAGGAACTTTCAATCTAAGTAAACAAGACAAAGGATAGCAAAAAGGAAGTGTGATTATCCCTATTTTACAGGCAGGGAATGGAGGCACAGAGATTAAATGACTTGCCCAAGGTCACACAAGGAGATTGCGGCAGAGACAGGAATTTAAGCCAGATGTCTTGACTCCCAGTACAGTGCCTTAATTAACCCCCCGCCCCAATATTAACATCAAATTTTATACAAAAAGCCTCTTTCCTAGATAATCTATTCTTACTATTCCTTCCTGCCCAATTTCCCTTCCTTGCATCTTCTGGATTCATAGCAGAGTGACACAGAAAAGCTTGCTTCTCAATAGTCAGTTTCCTAGGCCAAACTATGGAACATTTTATTCCTGTTCTTTGGAGATTGTCTAGGCAGGGGACAAGAGGATCCATATGAAAGAATGAGAGTCAGGCACCTAATTGGCACTATAGAGAGATGGAGATTCTGTCCCATGCTTATATGAGCTGGGAGGTGGAGAACTAGGAATCTTATAGTTTAATTTCTATGTTTCAAGAAAATCTGCATAAATGCCATGAGAAAGGACATTGCTCAAGCCAACATCAACTCTTGCCCTCATAGGCTTTAGCATTTACTGTCTCTTATGGATTGCACATCTCAGTTCATATTATTTGCATGAGAAAATACAAAAAATGAGTGAATAAAGATCAGAAGATCAAACCAACCAACCAACCAACCAATGCACACGCAGACCAGCAGCACTTAAAGAGTTGGGGGGGAGGGGTATGTTTGATACAAGAAATGTAAATTTAGCCTTGCACATCTAAAAGCAGCATGCATTTTTCTAAAGTTTACCTTTTGACTCAACTTCAGACAGGGTACAAGTTTCTGCTGAAGTTCTCAATAAGCAATCCCTCTAAATGACTCAGCTGTTAGGGCAATAGAGATATGTTGGAAAGCCCCTTGGATATTTGCATGTAGAGATGGTGCAAAAGAAAATAAATTTTGCTTTTTAAAAAGTTGCCAGATTTTCACAAAAGTGTTGGTTTGTGGTTGTTTGGTGGCTCAGTTTTTCTTATCAGTTGTCAGGATAGAGAGAAAAGCATAAAACCTTCAACCCCATTGTGACCCAATGCACCCTTGTATTCACACCCTTTGTATAACATATGTCTTGTGAGGTATCATTTGAAAACTAACAATTCACTGGTCAATATTATCATGGCACCATGTATGTAGCAACATTATATGTAAAGTTATGAATTCCCCCATACGATGATGTTCGCAAATATTCAAACCCAGATAGCCTTGGCACAAGGTGTTAAACAGCTCTATCTGAAACAAAGAAATGTGTGTTTACCTCAATTTACATATAAGTAGTAAATGGGGACTTTGGGACAGCAAGTGGGGGTAAACCGGTTCCTCAAAGGCAAAGGACAAGTTGATGCCTCCAGCCAGATGTCGTCAAAGTTGATTTGCAATCACCAGTCAAGTGGGCATTCTTTGGCAATGACTGGAGGGCGAGGGGGAGGGAGTAGGAACAAATCAATCTGCATTTTAACAAGCAACAACATGGAACGTCTTTTACCAGGAGACTCCATGTCTCAGTCCTCACAGCTGGAAGAAACTTTATCTAGGGGGAACCCTCAGGAAAATGCATTTCATAGGATGACTAAACTGTAAAAGTGAGGGCAAAACCATCCCAGGTTCTTTCTCTTTCTCTCTCTCTTTCACCTAAGATGACAAATGAACCAGCCCTTGACTTTGCGGGAGTTCCAAACTTCAGAATCTGGTCAGCAATGTTGTTGGGAACATGTGTAAGGCTTTTGCCTTGAACCATGTCTAGCGTGTTAAGCTTTAGCTACTAGAAAGTGCTTTATCTTTATTTCTCTTGTAACAAATTCTGACTTTAAAACCTTATATTTGTACTCACTTAAAAGTACGACTCTCTTTGTAGTTAAATAAACGTGTTTCTTGTTTTAATCAGTGCTAATCCAATATTGCGTTTAGACTGAACAGTTTGGGTAACTCCAGTTAAAGTACGATTTGACCCCTGCCATGGGCAACAGAGCTGTAGTATCTGAACTGCCCAGGAGAGCGCTGGATGGTGCAGAACACACTTTTGGGGGAAAATTCAGGACTGGGGCTGTGTTGGGGTTAACCTGCAAGTAGTAACCAGGGCTGGTGGAAGCCAATGTGTGACTAGAGTGCTGCTGACAGGCTGCTGAATCAGGGCTGTAACTTGGGTTGCCAACCTTCCAGGATTGGCTGGGAGTCCCCAAGAATTAAAGATTAATCTTTAATTAAAGATTATGTCATGTGATGAAACCTCCAGGAATACGTCCAACCAAAATTGGCAACTCTACAGTAGCTACACACAGACACTCAGGGTGTGACTGGCATGCTGTTTGGCTGTTTGTGAGACAACAGCAAAGCATGGTGAGACACCCACAATTACAGGGCAGGTGGTGACACAGCCCCCTCACTAGTCTGGATGGCACCCCAGAATGTGAAATACTCATCAAATCATTTCTAGTGCTACAGAAGCGGAGATAAAAAAAATGCCATTCAGGCTTCCAAGGCCACTCATATGACTTGGTCTTCATCAAGCACTGCTCTCCCTGATCTCTCTGTTGCAGAGTTACCCCTCTCTAACTATCTCCTGGTCTCTTTCAGCATCAACCATCTGCCCCCTATGTCTCACCCTGCCTTTGCGTGACTTGCACTCCATCAGTGATGATGACTTCTCTTCAGCTCTTCTCACCTAGCACAATAAGGCCTGTGACTGGGGTTCCTAAGCACGACTGCAAGACGCGTAAAGAAATAACAACATTTCTTAATGAATTAATTTGGCCCCAGCATGTAGAGCTGATAGTGAAGCTTTTCCTTCCCGTTTAAAGAAAAAAAAATCAAGAAAAATGATTTTTTTCATTTTTCTATAAATGTTTTTTGAAATTTTTGGAGTTAAAACCCAGCCATTTCTTGTTTCCATTTTCTGGACAAAAACATTTAAAATTTTCACAAAAAACTTTCATTTTGTCCATAGGAAAAAATGTTTTGACAGACAATTTTCAACCTGCTTTCCCAGCAGCTTGCCTTTCACATACCGACTAATGCTACTGCTGGGGCTCTGCAAGGCCAGCCTCTCCCCTTGGATACTGGAACCATGTAAAGGTTCATTTCAGGCTTTTCTCCTGGTGAAGAGAACTTGGTGAGTGCAAACTGATCATTAGCGTTAAAAGGTTTTCATTATGACTTTCCTTAAAGATCTCTGCTACTGATGATCCCTTGCTAAAACTGCCCAACGCTGAGCTTTGGACCCTGCTTTTCCTCATTTTTCGGGGACCCCAGAAGCTTGGGCAGTTCTGCACATGCAGTGTTTCTCCAGAGCCCTTTGTGCAATATCCATGGAAAGGCGCATCTCCCACGCTTTCTAACTGAACAGTCCTATCCAGAAATGTCATTCTGCAGATTCATGAATAAAACTCTTTCACTATTGCCATTGTTGGGTGACATCTTAAAATATAAAATAATATACAGTGCCTACTCCTTAGTCTGATCAAGTCCATTTTGACTGAAATACAGAAAGAAATGGGCATCTCGTGATGCCTGAGATCACCAGGGTGCATGTCACAGCTTGCATGGCATATGGCAGTGCTTCTAATGTCAATAGCAAAGTGGAATAATGAAATTCTTCATTACAGTTATCTTTTATCCGCATCACCACTACAGGTCAATTCTGGACTCTCTATCCTTCCATCTCAAGAGGAATTTTGACTTTCTTTATTAATTAAATAGCCAGCCTGATTGAATTAGCCAATAAACTCTGCCTGAAGGGATCAGCATTGATCAAAGTGAAGGCCCTGATCCTGCACGCCCCCTGGAGTCAACGAGAATTCTGCATGCCGCAGAATCAGGCTCATAGCATGTAAATTGCTGTTTGCCTCCCAACGTTTTGATCCGATTATTAAATCTGTTTGGAAATTTTCCCACAGAACATGTTTCCCATCAGAAAATGCTGAATGTGTTGATTTTGACTAATTTCATTAACACCCCCCTCAGAATGAAGCACTTTGTTGTTGAAATGGTCTGTTTCGACATTCAGAATAGAATGTTTTGACTTTTGGGACTTTTCGTTTCAAATTTACTTTATGTTATTTTTCAAATTAATTTTAGTTTCTGAAAATCTTAATTGGAACAACATACTTTGATTTTATCGAAATGGAACATTACAATCCATCTGAAACATTTTTTGAAAATTCTGTTTCACAGAAATGTTGAAGATTTTTGTTCTTATTAGGAATGAAAACAAATGTCAAAATCTTGGACATTTTTCACAGACCAGAAATTTCAGTTCTCACACTGCTTCTATGGAGGATCAACTGAATTAGTGGCTGAATTAAATGGATGGCATTGTACATTTAAAAACAAAACTAACAAACGGGTACTTCATCATTTTTAAGGCTTTGGATCTTTATATTTGTGATGTCTCCCCTGCATGTTGTCTTCTGGTATTTGCGAGGCAGCAAAGGCCAGTGGCTGGGCACTGGATAAGGAGTCAGGAACGCTGGGTTCCATTACCAGCTGTGCCCTGACTTTCTATGTGACGTGGGAGAAAACACTTCTTCCCTCTGTCTTCATTTCTCTTATTTAGACTGAAAGCTCTTTGGGACTCACTCTTCCTAAGTGTTTGTACAGTGACTAACACTCTAGGGCTCTGGTCTCAGTTGGATCTCTAGGTGCTATTTTAATACAAAGAGTAATATTTATAAAGGACTTTTGTTTTCTGTTTGTTCAAGAACTCGAGCTACTCATGGTACAGTACAGGGTGATATAACTATTATTTGTACTGAGACTGGGGCCCATTGTGCTGACACTGTACACAAATATAACAAAGAGACACTCCCAGCACCGAAGAGTTTATAGTACAGAGCAATTAAAAATTCTAGAAATAGCCAGCAAATAATGTGGCCCTGTGTTGAGAGGGCTGCAAGCCCTGTGGGCGGGCAGCATTCGCAGATTGTAGGAGGGGGACAGGTATTTCTGGTGATCTACATCCAGAAAAACTGGGAACTCATTGGTGGGTTGGCCTATATCTAGCTCTCTTTAGGCCCAACCCAAAGCCCACCGAAGTCAAAGGAATGACTTCCAGAGGATTCAATGGACTTTCGCTCAAACCCTGTTTCCAGTGATGATATTGAGATCACAGTGGTAAAACGTGCTTTGAAACAACAGCCAAAATGCAAAAGCCTGAATTTCAGTCAGGTAATGCAGCAATTGTTTCCCTAATTTACCAGAGTTGTTATATCTGTGTTGTACATATCAGTTATGGAATGTATAATTTGCGATAAAGCACAGCTCTCTGTGTATAACCTGCTTTTTAACTAGACGGTAACACATTTAATCATGAATGACTCATCACATGATTTCAGCGGGCCTGAGCCTCAGCTCCCCATCCAGCTGCACAGTGCAAAGCAGCGTGGGCAAAGGGAGAATCCCTTGTATAAGGAATGCCCTGGTGGCATAAAGCTGGAATAGCCAGTTCTACACCACCCATTTGCAGCCCCTGCACTGGAACATGAGTATATCAGGGCAGCCCAGGAGGAGTAGGGGGTGTAGCCAGCACACACACTGCTCTGGTGATTTGGGGATAATGAACCACCTCATCAGCTAAATTATGCCAGAGCCAAATCAGCTCCTGCCAGCCTCATGCTCTTGGAGGGGGAAGAAGTGATATAAGAGCCACCTCTGCCCCCCACCCCATGTGCAGCTTGGCCATCCCTGAGGACTTGAGCCAAAGATTTTATTAAATGTGAATATTAATGTGGATATTTAGAATACTCCAATCAATCAGCTCTCAGCTCATATAGAACCATAAAAGTGTAGGCTTGGAAGGGACCTCAATAGCTCATCTAGTCCAGTCCCCTGCACTCAAGGCAGGACCATGTAGTAACTAGACCATTCCTGACAGGTGTTTTTTACACTACAACAGTAACACATTTTACAAAAAGTCACGCAATAAGAGTTTGATTCTGTCTTAAACAGTTAACCCAGCTGGACAATGTATATCCCACTAAACCCTAATGCTCAGGTCCTGCAAATACTGATGCAACTTGCTTAACTAAAATCATATGGCTGTTTCCATTGAATTCAATGGTACTACTCACGCACTTACGGTTAAGTCTGTACGTAACACTTTGCAGGATCAGGGCCTAAATGACATATTGGATATGTATGTAAATCCAATCTCTGCCTGTCATGAGTAATTCTCCATCCTCTCTTCCCCCTTTTGTCAACATGTTTACCATTTCTTCTACATTGTGCTTTACTGAATAGCAGATCAAACTTCAAAGAAACTTATAGCTTGAACTTTGTTTCTAAGCTCCTAAACTATTCTTTTTCTGACAGCCCTGGATAAGAAATTGTCGCTACCAATGGTGATATGTCATTGGGAGATACAGAAAACAACAGATGGGCAGCAGGAAGTAACTTCTTTGAAAGGCTGTGTTGACATCACAAATTATGAGAGCAGAGGTAGAATGACCCCCAATAGGGAATTCAATCCATTCAGCTTATTCTTGTCCACAGGTGTCTTGGTTTATTTTTTTATTTTACTAGATAATACCTGGATCTAAGATTGTTTGAAGTTTCAAAACAATTATGTTAGAAATGATGGAAGCTATTAATAAATTTCAAGAGAAGAGTGAAGGGACTTAGTCACTGAGTCAGTGTTTTAATGACCTTATTGAAACGATAATTTCAGGACTGCTCATGTAACTGGTTCATCTGAATGCCTTTTCAAAAGTAATCAAAATCCATTAATCTAATGTGAGATCAATGGATTATGACATTTTAATGTCAGATTGACGGACTGGACTTCCTTATGTCAGAACGATTGATTATGCCTTTTAAAAAGTATGGCTTATGATTGGCTTATCAGAGCATCTGTTGACACAGATCATACATAACACCATTAGGCCATGTCAAAAGTTATTTTGGGTGACCATAATTTGCTACAAAATTAATTGTCCTGATTATTGCAAGATGACAACACATCATATAAAATAACATATTGCATTGTGGCTACCAAGAAATTACCACATGAAGAAAAAAACAGTAAACTCCTGATGCCATTTTTCATGTAACTGATGGGTTTACAAGAAGCCAGTTCTCTCTGACGGTATTAAAAAAATAGTTAAAAGTAGAAAATTGGTAATCGTTCTATTCTTCGTGAAAAATCTATACGCTGCCTTTCAGAAGTGCTTAGCGCATTGGTCTAACTCAGATTCCAATTGAAACAATAGTAAAATTTTCATTGATTTCAATGGGAGCAGAAGTAGGCCAGTGCTTTGAAAATCCCACTCTATATTTTCAAGGAAGCCTTGAAAAAAGAAACCACTGTATGCACTTTTGTTATTTAAATACCGCATGCTTAATAATTTATTCATAATGACTTACAATAGTGTCCAAAAATCTTATGCAGGGTTGGAGTCTGGTTGTGCTGGGAGCTGTACAAAAACAGAGGTAGATATGGTCACTGTCCTAGAGAATTTATGAAAGGCAAGGGAGTAATGATACATTCAACAATAAAATGTGAAAATATAAGTCACTAAGAGTCCAGTTCAGTAAAGAATTCCGTACAAAATGCTACATTAAAAGAATATTACAGTTGCAAAGTGAAACACTTAAATGTCAGGGAATGCAAAGTAAAGGTTGCTTGTGCAGAGTTAAGTTATGGTTGTGTGCCTCCTTCAGAGCCCCAGGGGATGATCTGGGCCAATGTAAGGAAATCCATCAGACCAGAACCTGGTGGGAAAATGTTTTTGCCGTTTAGACCCAACAGAGTAAAGTCAAACTAGACAGGAGGAGGTAACTTTATCCCAGGAGAGAAAAGGCAGCAATTTTTGCTTGGCTAACTATGCTAAACTAATAGTTTCTGAATCACTAAGTATAGACAATGCAGGATTTCAAATAGCTCTGGAAAAAAATCCAGCACATTTTACATTATATTAATTTGGCTTGGGGGACATCATATTGTATTGACTTTCTATCTTGTAAGCTGAGACACTAGACAATTACAGGTTCAATAATATTACTAATTCTGCCAAGTCTTGCCAATTATTCTGTGTCTCCCAGTGAGCAAAAACTAAAAAAAAGCTTCAAACTGAGAAAATTAGCTTTTACAAAAAATTAAGGGGGAGGGGAGAAATTAATGTGAAAGAATATTCTTATAAACCAGAGAAAAGGGTTCTATTAAAATTTCCCATGGTGCTTGTTTTTGTTTCCACTTCTGCTGTAAATATATATTGTATCTGATTGATGGTGTGGATCTGTCCTTATCTTTGATAGTTCCAAAGACCTTAGTCCTGTAATCTGATTTGCAGGAGTCTACCCACATAGATCTAGTTGTCGTATTGGGGCTTTATTCATTTGAGAGTTGAATTTTGTTTGTTTAGGCTGTGACCAAATTTTTTTTTGGGGTGGTAAGCGTTGGCACATGCTGACCTTCTAATGGCAACCACTGCACAAGAATTTTTCAAAACGCACTCCATTCTGAAATGTTTAAAATCTCTTAAATAGACTGTGATGACCTGGCTTGCATGGACAACTTCCCTTCTAGGGATTGAATATACCAGCCTAGCCCTTGGGAGTAGCAGTTCCAATACTTGCTAAGCTTCTTGAACTGCTCCTTTAGGTCAGTGAGCATGGGTCAATGTTTCTGTGTTTTTATGAACTCAGGTTTTATATATATATAGGGTTGACTGATAACCATGGGACCTATGGGCCTAATTCTTCATTGCCTTGTGGCCCTGGAGTGCAAAGTGGGTCAAAATGCTACAGTTCTGACTTGGTAATATTGTACACACACTCTGTACTGGTATAAATGACAACACAAACCCTCGGGCACTGGAGAACAAGGCCCAAAATATGCATCCCTGGAGAGCTACCAAAGGCCGGATCTTCATTGGTGTAGTTCAGAGGCAGAGTGTCTAAAGACAACAAGTGTCTGTTATTTAGCTGGACCTTTACGGGATCTTGAGAAATTATTACATTCTTCTGAGTACATTTTAGGTAATTTTTCATCACAACTCAAACTACTAATTGAAACTGGTCATGGGAGACTTAGCTTAGACATGAGGAAAAACTTCCCAACTGTCAGGGTAGTTAAGCACTGGAATAAATTAACTAGCGAGATTTTAGAATCTCTCCATTATTGGAGATTTTTTAAGAACAGGTTAGACAAATACCGGTCAGGGATGGAGATAACACCTAGCAGGGCACTGGATGGCAGGACCCTCCACGTGGATCCTTGGCAGCACATTTCTGCAGGATCCAGTTGCAGGATCAACCTCTAAATTTGTGAACAATGAAAGCCGTATATCCTTGCTCAATACAATATTTTAAATTATCTTTATTCCTGAATTTTGTTTTCAATATTTCTGAAATTGGGCCTGATCCTACTTCCCCTCCTGAAATATCTTTACTTTTACTAGTAGTCCCATGGAAACAGGGCTCTGAAACAGCCAGTACCTTGATGGAAAGGTCCGAGAGAATGTAATGGGGATTCTCCAGAAGTTTAATAGGGATCTATAGAAATTGCTTTGAACACCTATGGAGTTCATTGTATAATTATATCTCTTCCATAGGTATTTCTGAACCATTCTGAGTTCATTCTGTGCTATGTCATTTCCCAGATCCTCAGATTTCAATTTTAAAAAAAGGTCTCTAGCTCTTATACTTCCAAAGAAAACTTCAAAAATGTGAAGTGAGTGTAACTGATGCAGACACGTCTATATAAATTTGCAGAGAACCTGGAGCAATAGCTCTGAGGTGTGAATGGCTCCATTCATTTCACTGAGATGTTAACTCAGGTGTCCAGGGAAGGTAATTTAGATGTCAACATTGTTAACTACCACAGAGGGAGGGTCACAGACCTGCATGATTTGCTGAGAGTGACATTTTGGTGCCACAAGTTGGTGGTATTTGGGAGATATCACCACTTCCCCCCCACACATCAAGCAGCTGAGCACATGGACTTGTGGAAGCCCGACTGAAGGAGCCCAGTGGAGCAGCATGATCATATTTTGACCATCTGCACAATCTGTGAGTGGTATCTCATCTTGACAACTTCCATGGGCAGAACTTACTTTGTGGGAGGCGCTTAAAAGAGTACCACTCCCTTTTCCCCATCCCAATCTGATGCCCACAATGAAGTCAAAGGACTTCATGAGCCAGTTCTTTATCACTACAAAGCCAACTTCACAATGAAGAAATGATAACAAACAAACAGAAAGGAAAGACACATATAAAGCAGCCATTATGCACTACATGGCATTCTGGCCCCACTGAATTCAATGGCAGAACTCCCACTGATGTCAGTAGGACCAGGATTTTACCCAGTAAGTCAACAGAGGTACTTACAGGCATAATGCCAAGCATGTGTGAAAGTCTTTGCAGAACTGGGGTCAATTTCAATTTTAGGTCACCATTATATCTTTTGCTCCCTGAAGTTTTCTTCGTGGCACAGTCAGCTCTAAGCATTTGCTTATAGCCTGATAAAGGATCAAATAAAGGATATACAGATAATTATTCAAACCATGACCAGAGTGTTTCCAGGCTATAACTTATAGATGTGATTTTTTTCTCTCCCCCCACAACAGAAAACTTGTGATTTTATGTGCTTTTCTATGCATGTATTAAACAAATGGCACAGCTGAATAGCTTTTCTTAAAAACTGGACATTCACCAAAAAGAAGTTTGCCAGCAGAGACAATTAGGCTTTCTTCTTTAACAATAGATTGACTGACTGGCACATTTGAAATGCAGGCGTATTTTTTATTCTTCTGTTCACCCTTTGAGCTGATAAACATGAACAATGGGAAACAGCTGGGACAGGAAAACATTTTAGTTTGTATTTTCAAAGCAAGTGAGAAATAAACCCATCAGTGGAAGCCAGATCACATCTCCTGCCTTAGGGGTAGTCAGCAATTGGGGGAAAAATACTATCCATATTTTTAATCAAACATTACATATTTATTAATGTGCAGCTGGCCCATTGTGTGCGTGGTTTTTTTTCCTTTAATGCTGTGCTACGTCCGTCAGCTTGACATTGTTCTGTAACTGACATTACTCTATAAGAATCTGGAAATGCACAGATTTAATAGAAATCATCGAGACAATTGCTTTCTGTATTATTAGGTCTGTGTGACGTAGGTACCATCTGAAATTCAATTTCAGAAGAAAAATAAGGTATTGTTCTGTTAAGACAATTTTGTGCACCTGTTATAGTAGGAATATAAAGACTCCCCTCCAGCTTGGTGGACATCTAATGATACATGCCACTCTTTTGTTAAAATGTTTGGGCAAATTTATTTTGATCCTTATTGAGATTAAACTTTCAGTACATTTCACCGGTAGCAAAGGTTGGGCTGTTCATTAGTTGGGGGTTTGGCCTTGTCAATTTCCATTGACTGTTGGCTAAAAGGATCACTTTATCATCATTTGTCTGCTACCGAGACAGTCTTTATTCAGCCTTGATTCCTCTTGGGTCACAGCTGTCATAACTTCATTGGCTTTATAGTGCAGAGTCTAGTTTCACGGTCCCCTTAGGTAATTGTCTAATAGATCTAGTTTACCTTAATATTGGTAATATGTTACATATAAAATAGTATGCTGGAAAGGAAGAAACAAAATTGGTTAAAACACTGAAAATCTATCCCAGCAACTTACTCCTTGGTATCAATCTTTGGAAAATGGTGTTAAGCCAGATAAGTATAAAATTTCCCTTTTGAGTTTACAATGAGATCTGAGACTTCCTCATTCTCTAATCTTTCATCTGAAAATCTCTGCACAGAATCCTAAGGGCCAGATCCTCAGCTTGTGCAAATCAACATAGTTCCATGGACTTCATTGGAGCTATGGTACTGTGCACCAGCCGAGGATTTGGCCCATAGAGAGCATGCGGGCACCTCATTCAGGGCCAGCATTTAGAAGAACTTGCTTGTTTTTCTTGGCTTAATTTGTTATGAGACTGGGGAGGCAGGGGCAAGGAGTGGGAGAAGTGACACTGAGAGCTACATCACAATCATCATTTTTAATATTTCAGTTCTGTTTTCTTTTTATGTGCTGCTTGCAACAAGTTTTAAACACAGGGTTTTCTCAAAAATGTTCCACCTGAGTGATGTTTTCCGGGTAGCTTTCAACGGCAATTGACAAGAACAATGAAATACTTCACAGAAAGTAAAAAGAAAAGGAGGGCTTGTGGCACCTTAGAGACTAACAAATTTCACCTTTGGCCTCCAGGCTGTGGCTGGAGGCCCCTGCCACGTCACCCAGTCCTCAAGCAGTCCACCATGATCCCGGTCCTCCCAGCACTTGTTAGATGCAACTTTCCTAAGCTTCTGGAGATGCCAGCCATATTTTTCAGCAGCAGCAGGGGTTGTCTTGCAGCTTTTGCTGGCAGTAGCTTCCACTCCTCTGGGTGCCACTAGAGTGCAGAAGCTGGTCTACTCACGTGTGGTTCCTCTTGTAAAAGCTCTGGCAGCCCTCACAAGAGAAGGTGAACTAGTGGCTCCTTTGTGCCAACCTCACATGGGGAAAAAAAAATCAGAGTGCTGGAAACGTCAACCAGGGGCTCGTGTGAGCGACCCAGAGGCCCTCTCCAGCTCAATCGAGTGTTGCTAGGATTTTATAAATGTCAGCCTGCCGCTGCTCTTAATACCAGTCGAGGGAGCTTTGCCGTTGGCTTCAATAGCTGCACAATTGGACCTGGTATGTTTTTTAAGCAGTTACCAAATGTCAATTTGATTCTTCCCTGAAAAAATTGAGCATATTGTCTATGAGAGAATTTGGTAGCAAACTTTAATTTCATATTAATTAGGAGTTCCCTGACCCTTGTTATAAAACCCCAGGCCAGATCCGCAGATAGCAGAACTTGACATAGTTTCACGGGGCTTAATGGAACTATGCTGATTAACACCAGGAGAGCCCACTGGATATTTGATCTTCCTTAAAGTTCCTATGAAAGAACAAGGAAGAGTAAGAGTTTCAGTTGCACATTGATATTACCTCGCTTGTAAATCATTCCTAAGATTTGCTGCGGCATCAGTTACCATAAACAAGAGTAACACATTCCTCCCAAGCCATATTTATGGCCTTTAAGGATGATACGAAAGCAACTGCAGGCTTCATACAATGCAGTCCATATGCTATGTTTTTAGTGGCCAGAAGCCTCAGTTTGTATCATTTTTGTTTTCATTATAATATGCTGAAATATGTATAACTAGAGACAGCTCTGAATGGAAAGCCTTATGTTATATTGAGCTACATAGAATCCTCTTTTCAGGGAACTACTTGAAAGGAAGCATTTTACAGACAGATGATCTGTTATAAAAATTCTCCATTAAAATAAAATTGGGGTCTAAGGAAAACCTACAATAAAAAGAGAATAACCTGTGATGGGAGCCTGGTCTTGAAGAAGGGCTATTGTCAGGGAGACGGAGTGCCTGGGGCGGAGGGAGGGTGAAAGGTGAAGCCTAAATGATATTGCTGATGTCACACAGGTACAAAAATATTAACGAAAGGATTACTGCACATGAAAAGGGAAAGGCTCCTAAAGGACTGGAACTATTCTTAATGAAAAGCAGAGCCACCTGCAATCTGTATTTTTGTTTTGGGGTCTTGTTGATTTCCCCCCACATTTCCATATGAACTTAAAAATGATCCCATTTCCACGAAGAGAATTGCTAGGGCAAACTACTGAGGGACTGAGAAGACGTGTTCTATTTGGGGCAGAAATGGCTGAACAATGGAAATGTTAAAATGCATGCTTTTGACATGAACATAGCCATTTTTGTCGGAAATTTCAAAGGGAGTGAAATTTGGAGGAGGTGAAAACAGCAACAGTTTTTACATCCTCATCCTGTGAAAGAATTGGAACTGCTGGAATTGGTGAGAGCTGTGTCCTTTATTTACCTGGACTAGTAAGTCTGGGAGGCTGAAATGAGCTTCACTTGCATAAAGCCCAGGAATGGAATGGGGGTTCATTTTCCATTGCGTAATCTGTTTTTAGGCCGGTGAAATGAGGGGGTTAGAATAAATACATCCCCCGTCTGAGGCAACCGCATGGAGCATTATAGCATAGTCCACCCCTTATAGGCTGGAATTAAAGCCCTCCCCTCCACCTCTAGCACAGGACATGAGAAACGCTGGATCTGTGTAAAGGCAGAACCTGTGGCTCCCCCACAGGCCCACTCCTGGCCTCCCCCCTGAATCCCACTTTAGATGTAGAGTGAGTGCATGGCCTCCCTCCATTGCATGCAGGAGATGCATGATTTTGGTTCCTCCTTGTACAGCCTCAACCTGGGACAAGAGGACTGATGGAGTTCTTGATCATAAATAGATTTAGAAGTTTATTGTATTATGAGCTGCAGTGTGCGACAAAGGAAATCAGGGGGGGCTTTTAGCTCTGTGCAACTATGTACTCAAAATAGTAGTGTTTTGGAAAGTTTGAGAAATATCTTCCTGTACCGTTTTGCCTTTAGTTAAAGCAACAGTCTGTAATCCCATAACAGTGTGAGCTTGTTTGTATCACATAACACCTCAAAATATTTGTCATTAGTTGTAGAATGGACTGATTTGAGAAAAGTTTTTCTGTCTGCTATTTTATTTTATGGCTACTTTCCAATGATTCCTGCACCAGCAACTGATATTCATGCAGTATACACCGTAATGACATATTTTCAGGATAGCAGACAGACAAACTTTCCTCAGATCCCAATGCCAAACCGCTTCAAGACTGACTGAAAGACAACAGCCATGCTCATGCACTCGAATTCACTCAGGAAGAAAGAGCGGAGGAGCAGGTTAAGTGACAGAGGCTGCCTACTGAATCTGGATGCTCTGAACAGTGTTGCGTGCTTCTGTTTGCTTTCAGTGGGAAGTCAGCCAATTGAACTGAGAGCGTACATTGTTTGCAGTGTCTTTCACATTCTTTTAAAAACAAAACACCTTGTTACCATGCTACAAAGCTTAACGAAAGACACATTTTGGAGCTGCTGTATTACCCTTAAGAATGATCCGCTTAGAAAAATGAGTTAGGGAACATAATTTAAGGTGGACTCTAGTCTAGCTAAACAACAACAGACACAGACAAAGTGAAATGGTAATGTTTCTAGCTAAAGTTTGAAATAACACACTTCCTAGCTTCTAGTCATACAGAATAATATGGCTAAATAGCCAGAAACATTCCGATCGAAAAGCTAATCACAACATTTGAAATTATTACATCCTTTAAGCTCATTTTGCTTCTTTTTCTCTGTCTTATATTTATTTATTTGTGGGAGATAAAACTTATGACTACACTTCAGCTGTCTCTGGCTTTCAAGGTTATACAGATAGGAATGAGACATATATCCCTACTCTGCAAACCAACGCATTGGGAATGCAAAGGCAGTCTTTATGCCACTGAATAGATGATGATAAGGTCTTAAGTCTGTTCAATTTCTTGTGTTGTACTTGTATTATCATATGATTTCTTAAGCCAAAGATGAATATGTAAATTTCTTGCCACTGACTTGCTCCAAAATAATGGACATTACACTTGCTCAGTGGCAATTCAGAGTGTAAAATTGATTAATATTTGTTTTCAAAATGACATGTAGTGATGTATGGATCCTTTTACAACTTAAATTAATACTTTAAAGAGATGAATGGTCTCTACAGAGGATGTTAAAGTTCAAGCTGAAAAATTTGCATATTTATATTACAACCAACTGATAATAATTGTTGAAACAGAATATAATGTGGTTCGTTTTTCATTTTAATCTGGTTGTACTCAAACACAGGACCTCATTAACTTCCAGCAACTAATACAGCACTATCAGTCCCAGTAAAACAGGCTTGCCTTGAATTTATGAATTTCAAAGACTATTTCCAGTGGTGAATCACTGTTAAACACTGGGTCAGTCACTCCATGTCATGTGTCACAGTAGCATGAAAGTTACTGGGCTAAGCCATCTCAGAATCCTGTGGCCAGATAGTTAAAAACCTATTGCGGAGACGTCTCCTACTAGTTAAAAGTAAATATGTTAAAAGATATGTTACCGTTTGGCAACAATTTAGCCCTGTATAGCAGTATATGAATGGTATCAAGTTGGCCAACTGCTAAGTTAAAATAACATATGCCAAGAATATATGACAAGCTCTTAGTCGTTTACATTAAGAACTCTGTTGAGTAATAGGAAAATACAGCTGGAGAACATCAAGTGAACCCACAGAGCCTTGTTGAAAGAAAAGTTTCCATATTTTGGAGCCCAAGTTGCTATTAAAAATAAGCACTTGAACAAAGGAAAAGAAATAATCTGAATAGCAATGTCAAGAGCAAGACACTTATTATGCATTTCTAGTTCAGATAAATCGAATGAGTATGTTACCACCATTTGGGGATAGTGTGATAGAACAGGAGTGTCTGTACGAGAACTAGCAGGAGAGTTTAGAGCTATGGATGAATACAGGAAACAGGTCATTTCTTAAGTCTGTTCAATTTATTGGGTTGATATGGATCCAGAGTTCTTCTAATGAGGCTTCCTTGGCACACTGCAAGTCAATGGCAATGATTTGTAGACATTCTATATAATGCCACCTCTTTGAGTTGTCCACAGGGGATATTTAAATGATCCTAAGATTAAGGTTAATGTCTTCCTGTAACAAAATAGTGTCACAGAAAGAAAGGGGGGTATTTTTTTTATACTGGACCACATTTTGATATTTTTACTGAGCTGATCTCAGGCCTTGAATAAATACGTTAAACCAAGGAGGAGACAAAGGGACATATTTTCTTGTCTGGCCAAGCAGCACTTGGTGCATGGCTAGGCTGGCAGATTAGACTCATAGACTTTCAGGTCAGATGGGACCATCCTGATCATCTAGTCAGCCCTCCTGCATACCACAGGCCACAGAACCTCATCCACCCACTTCTGTAATAGACCCTTCTCTCTGGCTGGTTACTGAAGTCCTCAAATCGTGATTTAAAGACTTCAAGTTACAAAGAATTCACCATTTACACTAGTTCAAACCAGTAAGTGACGCGTGCCCCATGCTGCAGAGGAAGCAAAAACAAAAAACAAAACAAAACAAAAAAACCAACAACCCCAGGGTTTCTGCCAATCTGACCTGGGGGAAAATTCCTTCCCAACCGCAAATATGGCGATCAGTTAGACCTTGAGCATATCAGTAAGACCCCCAGCCAGACATCTGGGAAAGAATTCACTTGGAGGTATTTGCTACTGGTAGTTGCAGATGGGAAGCATGCCATTGCAGACAATCTCATCATACCATCTCCTTCATAACTGTATCGAGCTCAGACATTAAACCAGTTAGTTTTTTTGTGCCCGCTGCTCCCCTTAGAAGGCCATAAAAAGGAAGAGGGTGAGAGGAAGAAGGAAAGCTTTGAAAAGTGATAAGGATAGTGGATGAATGGGCTTTCCATTCTGGAATTTAAAACCCTTTCATTTAAACAGACCAGATCTCTCAGAATGTCAATCACTAGAATGATTATTATTTGGCTATGAAGTCATCCTGGTTCCCTCTATAGGTCTATCAATTACTCTTCATAAAGCTTCTTATCAGCTCAGTGTTTCTTTATGGGTGGTGGTGGTAACAGATACTGCCACCTGCACAGCCGTAATTATGTGACATTCAGTACTGCGGTTGTCTACTACCACTTTTTACAGGGGTGTGATAGGCCTCTCAGTCTTTATAATGCCCTGCAGCAAAATCAGTCTAAAGGGATTACAGATTATGGACAAACAGATTGTGTTGTACCTTACTAGCATCTTCAAAACAGAACAATGGCAATTAACTGAACCAAGCAACCATCCAGCTTCCCGCCCAGAGATGATCTGCTCGACGCTGACAGACCTCAAGAAGCAGCAATTTCCAGAACTCATAGATAGTATCTTATTCCACACTAATTAAGGATGTACAAAACATTAACGATCTGGATTCCAAACCCCATTCAAAATATTGAGCAAAATTTCAAGTTGGCACAATAAATATGTGCCACTCAGAATGTACATGGTAAATAGTGTCCTACTATTTATTGCAGGGTATAAACCAGTGAAACATGGTCTCTAGGAGAAATACTGGCAAACCCCTAAATTGAGAATCATCAGACAGGCAACGCTATCAGAGAGATATACATGGAAGCTGTTAGCACTATTGCTTCTCCTTCCCCTAGAAATAGCGCCATTGCGACTGCCTTGAGAGTGTGTGCGCACACACAGGGAGAAACAATCAATACATACACTTAGAAAGCCTGCCGTGCCATGTTGTGCGTCATGAATTCTGATCATATCAATCATAATTGAGTTAGATGTAATCCATCTGACTTTCAGCAGGCTGGGGTCAGCAGGGGATGCAATGCCTCACTTCACATCAATTACCACGTAGTGTAAAGAGGTAGTAAGCAATTCCCTTTGATAGTTTACAGCTATAAATAATTATAAAGCGCTAGTAGTAAAGTTGGCTCTTGGGCACAATACTGAACCATGAATTTTCATTTGCTTATATCTCACAGAAGCTGTTAGGCCTACTGGCTTGAGATGCGAAATCCTGATGAGTTGTATCAATCCCTATAATAATGCAGTATATGCAAGCTGGTAGATATTAAGTGACAAGCTCATGTTTTCCCCTATTTCAGATAAGAATATTTTTCATTTGAATATTGAAAAAAGTAGATGTGTAAGCAATGGTCACATATCACCACAAAGTAATGCTGGGGAAGGGCGAGTGAGCTTTGCCTCACTCCTTTAGATCATCTTTACGTCATGTCCCATCTTCCATCCAGCTTCTCCTCATTCCCTTCAGGTTCTGTCCATGAAAACACCCAGGTTTCTATGGGTCCAAATGAGAAGATGCCAATGATGGGCTTTCCCCATGATTTAACTGAGTTACTCATCAACTGTGTGTGGTAGAAGTGATCTGTCTGAAGACTTAAAAACTTTCTTGCTCTGACTGGCTGTTATCTATGGTACATTTGGAATTTGTACCACATTTATTGGGCTAAAACAGATGGGTCAAGTCACACAGGCTCTTTCTACTGGTCATGACTGGCTAATCTTACCCCATGTGACTAAAAGCATTGTTCTGCAGAGATAGGTTGGGGTGCAGATGGTGAGGGGAGATTAGCAGGAAGGTAGAAGCATGTGGAGAAATATGGCTGGACTGAAGGGGAGCTGAAAGGCTGGAAAAGAGGCAAATTGAGAGAAGTGCATTCAGAGAGAAAGCATAAACCAGGTGCTGGGATACCAGAGGAAGTTGAGGAAATATTGCAAAATGGTGACAAAAACTGAAGGAAGCACAGAAGACCCAAGGTATCCAAAATATGGGGACATGTCTGTGGGCCAGAGGGGGATTTAGAGGCAACCTGGGAGGGGCAGGAAAGATAAGAGGAATCCACCCAAGCTTGTTTGAGAGAGGAAAACCAAACCGGGAGTCAAACGTTTTCCTGAAGGTGACAAAAGAAGTTCATGGTCCCCTCAACCCCCACTCCCATTTTCACACAACCCCCAGGAATGGAATGGCAGGTGCTGAGAGACCTCAGCAATGCTGTATTTCTGGATTATTTTCTAGGCTAGAGAGGGTCATCTGTACAAAGCTTTTGAGGTTTACCTATTACCTGCAAACACAAGAATAAGAGCTATTCGAACCAGAGAATTTAGCCTTATGATTTTGGGGCCTGAAATGCTGAGCAACACAACCCCAGCTAAGGTCAATGGTGTCATGGGGCGATCAGCACTGTTAAACACTGGGCCTTAGGTTAACATTAGAAAAGTGGCCATTTGTACTAAAATTATCCCAAATTTCTCTGAAGAACTAATATTCTACGGGTGGCTGTGGCTGTCTTAAGTAGTGTTGGCTCAGTGGAAAGTGGTTGGATGTCCTTACATTTGTGATGATAAAACAGAGTGTGAAAAGTGAAATATACCTGACCTGTCCTCATTTGTCTCTTTGTGTCTTTATAGGGCAGCTGCAGGCAACAGCCAAGCAATCACAGCTGTATGAAAACAGTTCTCATCGACCAAGATCAGCCAAAGCAGCACTGGTTTGTGGCTTAATGAAAAAGGAAAGCATTCCACATTCTGATCTGAAATTTTTTGGGGTGGGGGGCAGTTTTCTGGTGGCAAACTCATTTTCACATTCAAATACTCCTGAAGCAAAGTGCACTAGTTTTGCACAGCTCTAAGACTGAATGCTAGCTAGTTTCAAAGACCCTGCAGAGAGAAGTACTGTATGTTAAACAAGGCATAGAACAATTGCTTCAGGATGATGATAAAAATCCAGAGATGTTGGAGTGCAGATGTGAACCAGGCTAAAAGTGACTGCGCAACACAAGGAGGGATTTAATGCTCAAGAATAGGCGAAAGGAGCAGGACTGAGATGCTGAAATGGGGTGGGTTTTAGGGAAGAGCTTCCACGTCGAGTAACAAATTTGGCAAGATCAAACAATTTTGGAAACAGGTGAAGTCAATGTTCATTTACCAGCCTGAGAGAACATTCTGCAAGGAAGAACTTTCTGAATGAGAGAGATCAAATATGTTTATGATACTATCACAGTGATGGCCAAGAAGGAATGATTTAAAGTGAAGGCAAATTACATGGGCCAAGGAAATGAGTAGCTGTAATAAAGATTAGGTGAAACAATAAAAATAATTTGGATAAAGAGATTTGATATTTACTTGACCACACAGCAAACATGTTGCATATAGTAGATTCAAATTTAAATCTGCTGGGGTGGATTGAGTATTGGTAATTTCAACCTCGGAATAATAAATAACTCAACAATGTCATCATGAGGTCCAGGTCATAGCCTGGAGAGCAGCACCTTGCTGATCAGGGAACTGGTGTTTAGCCTCATGAATTGAACTGCAATCAACAAGCAGCCTGATTTGTGTTCTAAATTGGTGTTTAGCAGCATGATCTGAACGGCAATCAAGGGAGAACCCAGAGAATTTTCTAAGGGGAGCAAATGGCTAGTTTCCAATCTCATTACACAAAATGTTTACAGCAGTTTACATTACGTTAGAGAAGATCCCAAATTATTTTTACATGAGGTCTGTAGTCAGGAGGAAGAGAACTTTTTTGAATGTGATTACGAGCAAATGATAATTTCCATAGATGAAGTTAAAGGGACAATGTATTTCTGATGTTATTTCTATCTCACTCTCCTTACTCTCCAAAGTCCAGATTCTTGTACTATAATCCACCAGTTCCTTCTTATTCAGAATAAAGTAGCACTTTTAGTTTTAGTTGGGAACTATTAAAAGCACAAAATTGGAGTACAGATTTTTAAAAATAAAATATACATTAGAAGTATCCCAAATTTATAATAGTTTCAGCTCTAAAAATTGTTTGTGAATGGGGCTAGTGAGTTAATCTCAGTGTCAAATAAGTTTATAAAGGAGATTGATTTATGAAGTTTATGAAGGAGACTGAGGTTCTTTTAAAACCTAACTAATTTTTTTTTGAAACAACAGAAAGAGATTATTAATCCTTTAAGATCAGTCATAATTTGCCAAAAAATAATTATTGGGCCCTACGTGTGTGTCATATAACAATACACTGATAATGATCAAGCTAGTTTTTCAGATCTTGAAAAAGACTACTCTCTTAATGTTGGCACTTATTGCTGTGTTATGTATAGAGTGCCATGATTGTACAGTAAATAAACTACAAACAAATAAGTCATACAGGTTATGATCTAAATGCACAAGCAAGTACAATACAATGCAGAATGAAGGCAGAAGTGTGGTCTGGAATGCTTTCAGGAACCAGAGTGTTTTCCAATACAGGAATCCGTGTCTAATTATATTTCAGGCAGTGATATTAGAATATTTGAGAGCCAAATTTTTCACTTACCAAAGGAGCTGCTGAGCTCAGGGGGACACTCCTGTATAAATCTGACTGTACCCAGATGAGATCATGAAAGACAGTATTTTCTCCTAACATGATCAGAAATGTGAAAATGTAAAGGATCTAGTAAATGTAAAGGACCACTCTGGCATAGGTTGTATAACCTACAGGGTAAAAAAAAAACAAAAAAACACTTAGTGTGGCAATTTTAACATAGTAGTAACTAGATATTTTTAAATTCTGCTTTCTGTTTATCTTCTCTCTTCTTTTCCTTATTTCCTTATCCCTGTACGGTTGTAATGCTGTATCTTCTGCCTTTGTGGTTCCTTCCCCAGCTATACAGCTCCCCAGAGAATCACAACACAGTTACTATAAAAGGAGGAGGGAAAAAAGATGCAAACCAAACAAAAATAAAAAATAAAAAATCCACACTGGATCAAGGTGCCACCAGTCTGTTTCACTGATCTCTGGTTTCACTGATGTCACTGTTCAAAAGGCCTAGAGAAAATAGAAGAAAAATAATAAATCCTCGACAAAGGATTTATCAAAGAACATGGTGGCCTTACCATGACATACAGTGAGTCCCCTGACTGTAGCTGCTTTCTGCCTAAACAAGTCACCAGTCTGATATGACACACTGTAAACTGGTATTTCACAGCAAGCTCAGAACACTACATTTTAACAACCGTCTCCTATGCCATTTTTGAACCTCTTCTGATTGTCTCATGTTTTCCCTCAACTCTCGGCTAAAACATAACCAGTGGTCTATTTGAAGATCTAGCTACCAGGCATGTTGCCACATTGTTGCATATTCATCAGTAAAATCTTTCCATATCCACATGGCAAACCGTTGGAACTGTCATAAGGAAGAAATAATCACCTTTCCTTTAAAATGTAACAAAGGCCACCAGAGCTGTGTTCTTTGTATAACAGTAAACATTGTCACTAGTAATCAATTTATTTTACTGGTAAGGATAGTATTCTCATGACAAGTCAAAGACCTTTGGAAATAGTACATCTGTGCCTGTTATTTAAGCATACACAGAAACAAAGAGGCAGAATATATTAGAAACAAAAAATATGTCATCTTGTATAATGGTTCCATTGTTTGCTCCACCAGAGAGGGATTGTGCCGTAACATATGACGCTGAATGTGCCTTTCTTGTTCTCCAGCCTTCATAATAAAGTATGTGATGCACATTTAATTGCATAGAGAAGATACGGATGTTAGTTGTAGTCACCCTCCCTTTCCGTGCTGCCCATGGTGGGTTAGAAATATATTTTTATGAATGTTAAGAAACCTAAACAGCAATCAATAGAATGTAGTTCTAATGCCCCAGTTTTAATGGTAGTCACTTTGATTCAAAGCTGGATCAATATCAAGTCGCCTCTGACTGAGACTGAAACTAAAGTATTGTAATGCTGAGTAAATGACACCTGCATTATGCCTTCCACGGTAGAGTTTTTAATTTAATTTTCTATATGATAAAATAGGTTAAGAAAAGGAGTGGGGGCTGAGTACATGTTGTCTTATGTGCCTAAGTTGCACCGCGTTTTATGGTGCCAAAATTGTACACAGACCTGTACACCAAGTCATCATTTCATAATAGGCAGCACCATTTATAGGTACACGCAGGGACTTGGGGGGTGGGGTGGATCTCCCGCAAACACATTCAGATTTCCAATAAGTATCATTCTTCCCGCACTAAAATTATAATACTCCAGTGATTTACACAGGGAAAATCAATGGTCTGCCTTTAAGCATATAGACAGGCCCTGTGTTGTAAGCAACACATTAGTCCTAAATTATGCATCAGGGACCCAGGAATTAGACAGTGCTAACATTGCTGGGCCAGTTTAATCGCTCCTTTCCTACTTACAGGATGTCTGATGAAGAAGAAAAAACTGCCAATGAAATAAGACATGCTACCTTTAGAGAATGAATAATTAGAGAGACAAGATTGACATTTGCCCTACATGGCTCAGAAAACCACTATTTCACTCTAGTCTCATGCAGGTAGGCTAGGAGAGGGTGGAGAGGAGCACGGTGTGGGCAGAACCATGACTCCACCCCTCTCAACATGCCAGCTAGTGGGAAAAAATAATCTCTACCTGGTAAAGGAGTAACAGAGATTACTTTCTGCTGGAGCAAGGAGGAGGCACGATTCCTTCCCTGGGATGGTTCTGGGGTAACACTCCTTACACAGAGGAACATGAGGTCTCAATCTAGCAGCCCTATATAGCATGGCACACCCATGCCCACCTATCCCCATGCACTATACCAGGTACATTTTTTTATGAATCATAATAGAATTTCACCCACAGAAAGCATCACATTGTAATTTAAACCTGCTCTTCTCAAAATCTGGATCTAAATACGTCTGCATCAGGCATTATTTGAACTATGAATTCTTCTCTTTTTAATGCAGAAGGGGGTAAGTCAGCTGCTCTCTTAACCTGTGCATTCCTTGAGCGAGTGCCTCAAAGGAAGGTTATGGCACATAGTATGTGAATGTCCAGTGACAATGAAATCCATGGCATTCTCATAATACTGCTAACTTTCACATGTTTCTTGTGCAAACGGTGCAGACTTCAAGTCTGAGGAAGCCAGTTATTCAGAGAGGCCAGAAGGCTCAAAAAAAATCAACTTTAAAGCAAACATCAAACAGACTAGAACTTGCCTGCTGTAGTATGCAGCCATGATGCCGGAGCGACAAGGAGCATCAGAGGAGTCATTAAGAAGTCCTGTTAAAAGTGTCTGATCTCCCGCTTTTAGGTCCAAGTGGCCATTAATATCTGATATGAGGAAAAAGGGACTGCATTGGTTAGCATAATGGAAGAGTATGGGGATGTAGCTCCTTGGGACTTATCAACCACCTGAGGCCCCCCTACCCCCAGCAATTTGCCATTATAAGAAATTCCTGCATCTCAAAACTGCACTATATAAACAGAGATGAAATCTGAATATTCAACCCTCCCACCCCCCACTGAGCCCAGCTGAGCATGCTGGGGCTTGACTTCAAAGGAAAGAGACATGAGAAAGGAAGCATGGCCTTATAGTGCCATGTTGACCCAGCACTGTTTCCTCGCTAAACCCCATGATGTAAGTTGTACAGGATCATTATATACATTACGGAGCCACAGCGTTTGGTGGACAGACTCAAGATTTTGATATTTTTATGCAGGCTCAAATGTATTTAGGTATTTCTTGACTACTGACTAGCATGCTAAGATGCCACATTGTTCCAGACAATCTAAATGTAACCATACCACAATTTACTATGGGAAAGGTTCTGACTCAACCTATGCATCAGAGCAAGGATGAGTAAGAATTCCCCTTAAACCTCCATGGGGTGGGGGCAGGGGCTTCCTGGAATTTGGATCCAGGTGCATAGGAGTGAGTGGGGCTCCTCAGCCTCTTCCCCCTCCCCAGAGCAGGTGGGTGAGAAGTGGGCAGACTCTGGCCAGGAGAGCTAAGCCAGTGTCATAAATGGCTGCTGATCAAGGCCAGCAGTAAAGCACTGCCATCCTCTAGCAAGAGATTATTGATGGCTGCGTCCCTGAGTTACTGTGCCTCCAGTGGCTCATCTGGGATTCTCCAGGTTATGCACAATCCTGTGGTCAGGGCCGTGCCTAGAACCGCAACCTAGCCCTAAGGGTGAGTCTTTTGAATGAGACCCTAAAAGGCTGAAGCGCTACCTGAGCTGCATGGACATGAAGGAGCCTGCTGCCCTTTAAGCAAGGGTACAGATTACCCAGTGTCCACACTGCTCTGCAGAGAGCTGTGCGCCTGCTCCCAGGCGGTGGTGACTACAGTTTGGTAGGTGCTGTATTACAGTGCACAGTTTGCAGAGCATTTGGGATCTTTCAGGATGAAAGGTGTTATTGTATAGCAAGGTTAACTGTGGTTGGCACTGTGGAATTCTCTGATAGGGGTAATCGGAATAGCCAAAATATATGAGTAAAGATTGGCTTTAATTTTTTCTTTTAAAAGCACGGCTTGAAATGTGTTTTGTTTGTTGAATGGATTTACTTGTTGCTGCTTTTAGCACTCATTGAAACACAAAAACTGCTCTCTGGGTCTCTTGTTCATAATTGCTGCTCTCTCTCTAAGCTCTCAGGCTGAGCCCTGCTGTGTCATTTTAGCCATCACTTTCTAATTATTTCTATGGCCAGGCCCATTCCAGAAGATAAAATGATAAGAGAACTTGTGAGAGCTATGCCTAAAGTAGCTCAGTATGCCCTTGTCAGGCGGTAATAGCGTCATTGCCTCTCGGCTCTCAAAAGTCTAGATGGTTGCAGTGGAAAAAAAAATACAAACATGGGCTGGTAACACAGTGATAGGTCCAATTTTTCACTGTCAAGGAGAGCAATTTTATTAAGCAGACATGTTAAAAGTGAAAGATTTGCAAGAACGTGCAGTGTGTTGAGTCACAGTTTGGAAAGCCATCTTTATATTGAAAGCAGGCGCAGAAGTCTATCCTCATGGGTATCTTTAAAGAATACAGATCTGTGATTAATCTCACTGGCCATTGCATGTCATATAAATGTTGTCAAAAACCCAGCATGTATCTGGCAGTAAAAATACCTGGCTGTTATTAAAAAAAAGGGGAGATGACGCCGTTAGTTTCATATGGTTCAGCACACTGTTGATTTCATGTATTACCATTTTTTTTAATGCTCACTTCTTTAAGGCCCTGATCCTGCAAACTTTTACACATACAAGTGAAATGATTCCAATGGGACTACTCAATACGAGTAAAGTTACTTATGTGTTCACTGTTTGCATGATTGGGGCCTAAGGATACACATGATAAATGATACAGTTATTACACGACTATGCTCGTCTCAGTCGTAGTATAAAGTACTGTAAAACAATAGTATATAATACAATAAAACACTGAGGTAGACTTATTCCTGCCTCAGCAGGAGAGATTTGATGACCCCTTGAGGTCCCCTTCCAGCCCTACAGTTCTATTATTTCTATGTTAATAAAGCATCATATATTCAGAAGAGATTGTTGACATAGGGATTCAAATAAAGTAACTGGGCCAAATGTAAAGATCCCTCACAACAGATGAGCTGCACAAAAGTGTGTATCTAAATATTGCCTTTGTGCAAGCAAATGGCTATTTGTACATACAGATAAAGGGCTGATGCAGTGAGTGTGTTCCCATTTTGGGAGTATCATCCAGTGCCCAGACCTTTGTAAAGCTGGGGCATTGTGTGTGCTCTTTCATTCTACGGTCCTGTGTTCGCAGAAAACAAACTGACAATGGAAATTGCCTTTCAAGAAGCTTTGCCCTGGTAAAGCTCCAATGTCTGATTGTTTTAAAATGGAACTTTAATGAATGAATCAAAAGAGTCCTCTGCCATTCTTCCCTTGTGGGTTTGTTCTCGAATTGTGTTAATAAAATTTGGTTTCCTAAAAGACTCAGAAAGGAGCAAACCAGTTTATGTTGGTGAGATTGCAATTACATATTAACCAAACCAGTGCTGGTCTTTGAGCTAATTAATATAGCCATATCCTGTGAAGTATATCACTCTCTGTGGATTGACAGATTACATACTTATCATTTAGATTGCTATCCACAAAACAAACGTGTTCTGGAGAGACCATTAGTGTGTTTACAAAACTGATAAAAATTGTAGTTAATTGAGGATTAACAATTTATCACAATTGTTTACTAATTCAGAGCACTCTTGGAAATCTTAGCAGAGAAGCCAAAGATTGAATTGGCCTGGAAACAAAACAGCCCTTCTTCCTCTTAGAAGTGATCCCTGCTGATCATGGCTGAGACCTCTACTGATAAGAAACTTGTCCTGCTATTAACCATTCTGGTTGAATTCACCTGGTGCAGAGGTCTAATACATGGTTGTGCATCCTTCAAGTCTGATTCATATTGCGCTGATCCCCTGCACAAAAGAGGTGAATTTTATCCTCTGTGGGTACACAGAACATTTCAGATTCTTGGGCTGTCAATGCAGCCCCATTCCTATCTAGCGGATTTTCCCATAATTAAATAAAGATACTTTTGTGCAGACAAAGTGTGAAGTTCAGCTAGTCTCACTTCTTCTCATAAAGTTACATTTGTTTACTATTGTCTCCAATCTTTTCACCATATGGTGGTATTCATCTCTTAAGACACTAGAGAGCTGAGATATTCCAAGGAAGAGACAAAAAGGCAGTTGAAACATTTGTGCTTCACACATTCTATGACTATGCAAAATCGGTTTGTCTGTAAACATGTATGTTTCTATAAGACCAGGACAGCAGAAGCCAAGCAGTTAATTCTTCAACCACAGCAAGATGTATGCATTTCATGTGATAATATTATTTCAGAACAAGTATTTGTTTAATACTAGTATTTATTTAATAACACCAATTTAAAAAGCATGTTTTATTAAAAGGGAAATGGCAACAAATTCAGCCTGAAGGAAGACAGTAAATTGGATCGTAGAGACTAATAAAGTTAGTTTTATTTACTTTGTGTACTGATCTTCCTCTTTGTTACTAATCTAAGATAACACAACAAGAATAAAATTCTGGAAAATAAAATATTTCCCCAAACCACCACCACCAAAGACAAATAAGTGACTGCAGTATTTTTGAAAGAGGCATTCAAATATGTAATTTTTGACAGATGTATTTGAAATAGGCCTTTCCATCACAGCTTACTACAGGACACACACATACACATTTATATCTTTAAGACCACAGTTCACATTTTGATCATGTGTAAATGTAAACACAGAAGTTGACTTATCCTTGCAATTGATTTTTGTACAAAATGTTAGTTTCAAGGTTTGCAATGGACAGTTAAAAATCCCCCACTATAAAATGTATTTGCCCTTTCAATATTAAGGTGCAAGGAAAGCTCAACATTTATGGTCCAGCCAACCAGTCAGCCTCCCTCTTTTAAGAGAAGGTTGTTGCTTATTTATTACAGGACTCCAGAAATTAGTACTTGCTACTATAGTCATTTTAGTTTAGCTGAAACTGACATTTGCTAGCACATGTCAACAGGAGCTTTCGAGCCCAATCCTGTATTCCTTGCACACCCAACATGGCTAGTGTTTAAGTGGGCGTATAGGATGCGTGAAAAATAAAGGGTTGAGCCCTTGCGATGTAGGACATTCCAAACATTACTCTGGAGGTTCAGGCATTTTTTTAAAGGAATATTTTTTAAGAAGAGAAGAAATCTGCCAATAAAAGCAAACATACTACATTACCCTGGCTTTAATACTCTGAAATATTTTGACAAAAAAGAATGAAATAACCCCTGCGCATCAGCATCAAAGTGGGGCACATCTATGGTAAAAAATAAGCCTTTTTTCATTTGGACTGTGCTGATAACATTTATTTTTCTCTTTTCCATCTGGAAACCCTGTGGGTATCATGAGAATTGTAGCGAAGCTGATTGGGGTCACGTGTGAGGGCACTGGGATCAGAGCCAATGTCACGTCCAGCCTCCTACAGCTTCAAGAGCTCCCAGAGAGAATGTAACTACAAATCTGTGGCATATTGGGAAATGAAGCTGGTAACAACTGAGGTCAGTGGCCAGAGTGTGTTTCAAATAGTCATGGGACCAGTGATCAGTTCTTAACCTGCAGCAGATTTACTGAATGGAGTTTCAATTAAAAAAAAAAAAAAGTGTGTTGTATCCGGCAAAACTGATGCTCTGATCCCCTTTCTTTATGAAATTTGAGGACAATAACAGAAGTAGATAATGTCTGCAAAAATGGACTGAGAATTCTTGTATTTGTCACTACCAGTGAAGTTAAATACATGGAGTAGCAGGTTTATCTACCTTTTACATATTTAACTTCTTTCCTGAGAAAGTGATTTGTTTCCCTCCTAATCTTGCTCTCTCTTTTCTTCTTAATATTATTTAAATATGAATGAATTTTTAGTGTTCCTGAAAGTGAGGCACAGATGGCAGTGGTTAGTTAGAATAGGAATAAGTGCAGGCTTCCTCCAATAGCTCTTGCTATACCTTCTGAGAAGAGTCTGACATTTGACAATAATGTGGAATTCAGTCAAATCTGTCGTGATTTTGTATCGTATAATAGGATTAGTTTACACCGACAGTGTAGTGTCTTTCATGCAAAGATCCCAGTGCTTTATAATGCTTCACAGTATTTCAGTTGGTAAAAAAATATTATCTCTACGTTACAGATGGGGTGAAAGGATCGTAGAGTTGAAGTTGCCCAAGATCACATAGCAAGTCAATGAGAGCCAGGAACAGAACCCAGGAACGCTGATTCCCAGTCCCTTGCTATAACCACTGGGCAATGGCTTCTCCTCAGAACAAGCTGCATATGTGGAGAGGAGTGTATTAGGTGTAAGGCCACCAAATTCACTGCACTTAGGACTTGATAGATTTGTAGCCAGCCTTCCAGAGAACTCAAAAGAGGCACCTTCACATATAAAAACAATGCAGAATTTTAATTAAAAAAATATGGAGAGCGAGAGAGAGAGAGGGAGAGACTGAGTAGCAGAGAGCGCTCCAAAATGCACTATGTTACTATGAAACAATTCAATACAGCCAACTTTTCAGCAGTAGTGGCTACAGAAGTTTACAATGTCTTCATAATTATTGACGAGAGAGCAACATTTAGGTTTCCGTGAGGGAACAATTCCATACTGACCAGCAACAAACTTTAAAGACTTTGCAAATAAAATCAGATTCTCTCGCTCAAGGAGCTTGACTGACCGACCTTGTATCAAAATAGGCATCGTCCTTTATTATCTTGCAGCCATACTACTGTGCGCAGCAAAGCAAACAAACACCAGCACTGTTTCTCTCCGACAAAGTCAACCTTTTCAACAGGGTGTACGCTGGCATGGCCACATTTACACCATCTGCTCTGCCTTGGGACCCTGCCCCTGGAGTGAGCTACAGTTATTAAAGTTCTGGCTCCTTTCGTCCCTTCCTGAAGCGATGAAGGCTGACGTGGTAGGACGTACAACTGGTTTTCAAATTATTTAAGAATTAAATACATTTGTTATCTCATTAGTTAGCTGTTACTGTATTTTATGACACCACCGAGAGAGAGTGAGGGAGTGTTTGGCCAGTGAATGGGGAAATCAGTACATATTCTTTAATCCAGGGCTACTATTTTAAAACAAAGCCATTTAATGCTTTAACACAGAGAAATCTAATTCATTATTTTAAAGTAGTACTTTTCTCCCCAGCTACCATTAGGAAAAGGGGTGGACAACTTTTTTTTAGAAAGTCCTTTCTCCTGATCAGCACCAGTGTCTCTCTTCACGTCAACAATCAATGCAACACACCGGCTCAGGAAAAAGTCCAGCTTCCAGCTGATGGGATTCCTCAGTTGCATTCGTTCGGCTTGTAAACTGCAATAAAATCAGTAGGTAGCCCTCATAAAGACAATCTCTAATGCTAGTAAATTAAAATATTTCAGGACTTGAAGCTGCAGTTTAAAGGTACATACACAGTTTTTTGGGGAAAATCCTCATTAAAAACAACTTCAATATTACTTTTTTAAATAAACCAGTTTCTAATTAACAAAATGTTTCTCTAGCCATCGTTCTCACACCCAAAGACTTTCAAAGTTGTCAGGTAGAGCTGGGCAAAAGTGGGCCCTATTCCTGCAAACATTTAGTCACTTACCTCCAAGGACAGGAGTAGTATATTTTAATGGGAGAATTCACGTGCTTGTGCATGAGAGTAGTCAGGGTCTCGGTGCTACATTTTCCATGATTTTTGCATGGGAGTTAGCAAAGATGTGCTTTAGCCTGCACAAGCTTAGTTGTTTTATATCGTGATACCATTGGTTTGACTTTGTCCGGCTTTTAGAGGTGCAAAACGTCTTACAGTAGAAGAGTCTGGCTATATCGGGCATATTTGTACCAGCATAATGACTCCAATACAGTGACAGTGGTTAGACACTGCTGCAAACCTGCAGTGCCAGCGCAGAGTGCCCGAGCTTGAAACCAATGAAAGCCGCACCTGTGCAAGCCCCGCTCTATACCAGTGCTGGGCATCTACACTGGAAGACTGCTTCTGTGTTGCTACATTAGTACAACTGCTCCCAGCAGAGACAGATCCCTAAGTCACACTGGTGAGCTGCCGAGTGGTGGTGTGCTGAGACCCATTCTGTCTAAAAACCTTTTCACCCCAGGAAGCTGGAACAGTCAATTTATAGGCATGACCTGAGCATGTGCAAATATTCTATTGTGTGTTGAGCATGCTATCCTTGACCTTTAAGGTATTCTCTTCTTTGTAGTTTTTTTTTAAACCCTCTCCAACCTCCCCTCAAACTCCTAACTAGCATCTTGCATCTTATTTCATGCTGCGACACCATTAATGGAACCTAATCTCCTCTCTGAAGCAGACTATTAGTGGTGGTAGGAGCCGCTTATGAGGTCATACACTGAAACAGCACTTATCTGAAGTAAATGCCTTGTAACTAATCAGGAAGAAGTACCACCCCATTGCTCTCCTCATACACCCCCATGCCCCAAAACTCCATTCATTTACAGTGAGACAAAACCTAGAAAGCCCAAGCTTTGATTTTATTTTTTTAAATGACGCAAGTCATGGCCCTTAAATGCATAGGCTGGAATTAGGAGGGAATAAACAATTAGACAGGGGCTGCTGGAACAAATCCTCCTGTTTCATTTTTCTTCTTCACTTGTCTCAGCTGGAGTAGTTTTACCTCCTATTGACACCCATTGTGCTCTTGGCTGCTTGCTACGATGCAGCTGTTTTTTTAATGCTTATCAACCCTCTGCCTTTTTACGATACAAAGGTGACTTGTTAATACAAATGTTGTTGAAGCCTTAATAACAATGAGCCCCAGTTGTGATCAATGATGTTGCACCTTGGCAGGGCATGTATCAATGTTCACAGATTTATTTAAAAGTCATCTGCACAGGACTGCTGATTTTTTATTTTTTAAAAATCTGCGCATAAGCAAAGCGTCCACTGTGTCAGTCTGACATTTCAAATTCTATCGAGTGCTATTATGTAGCACTGAAATTTGATTGTTTCCTATGATATCTGCTTATTTTCATAGTTATCATTGTCTACCTGCTCAAGAGACTACATCTCGTTACAGTGTGTATGGTAACACCCATTGTTTCATGTTCTCTGTGTACATAAATCTCCCCACTGTATTTTCCATTGCATGCATCCGATGAAGTGAGCTGTAGCTCACGAAAGCTTATGCTCAAATAAATTTGTTAGTCTCTAAGGTGCCACAAGTCCTCCTGTTCTTTTTGCGGATACAGACTAACACGGCTGCTACTCTGAAACCTACATTTAAACAGAAACCTAGTCCACAGATCAAATTGCAAAATCCTGCTTAATGTCCAGCTTATTTGATCTTTGTAAAAGATATTTTGATTCAACATCTCATAATGCACTTGTTCTTCTCCAAAGATATTTCTAACAAAAGGACAAATATTTGACGGACATTCCCCTGCCCAAGTTTTGTTTCCCTATTGAAAACTAAGCCAAACCAGAATGTACTCAACACTTAAACCCCAGTTTAATTGGCACAGCACTTAGTAAGTGGAGTGACCCCATTATAGGAAACAGGACATTATCCATCAAAGTCACACGTGCAAATGATCACCCTTCAAAAGACTATCATGGTTAAAACTAAATTTACCATTGCAAAGTTGACAGGCCCTTTCACTTACATTGGGGTAAATCCAAAGCAACTATTCACATTAATAGCTACACTGGTGTAAAAACACTGGAAGTAAAAGGAGAATCAGGCCAGTATTTTAATTTTCTTATACCTGAACATTAAACCCACTGGAGTCATGGCTTTAAATAGGAAACAAGCCGAACAAGTTACCAAAATGAATTCTCTGAATAATGTTCGCTCAGCAGGTTTTGGAAGGAGGGTTTCTACTTTGAAAGCAGGATTGTTTTCACCCTTGCAGAAGCCTTTAAACTCTACTAAAACAATAGGGGCCCCTGAGACTCAGAAGGTCCATTGGTAGCTCTGAATTCAAACTTGTTACAAATGCAAGTCAATTGATAACAAAATGTTCTTAGTACCCAAAATAAAATACTCCCTTCCACCTTTCAAAAGATCAGATGAAGCCTTTGAGATTCAGGCAGTAGAAGGAAAACAATATGTCAAATGGAGGATAGATATGCAGACTATGAATTAAGGAAGGAAGAGGATGGACGATTATGTCGTATCCCCACTTCCTACTGTTGCTGACTGGAAAAAGGAGGAAAAAAGTAAGAGCTGAGAAGCAGACTATCACCATTATTTTTCACGTTTGTGTAAAGTTGTCTGTTGAAATACTGTGCTAGTTCAATGGAAAATAATAACGGTCCTATAGTCCTCATAGTTCTGGTCTCACCATTGGCACTTAAGTGTTCTACTCAGTTGCTAGATATATACTGCCTTCTCAACTTAGACACACAAATATACACTGCCTGCCCGCCCACCTGCCTCCCCCTCCACAGATGATCTCTTACCACTGAAATGCAGCCATCTCTGGGGTGAGACATACCAACTGTTTAAAAACAGAAAGGAACACTACAGGACATCATTAGAACAGAAACTGAAATTTCTGGGAGCAGTTTAGGTAGACACAGGAGAATCATCCAATTTGGAATCTGGCCAGATTCTCTGTGAAGAGTGCCAGCAGGTCATTAATGACCATAGGCTCTCACTTTCACTTTCCATCTGGAAGATGGGTATTCTCACTCTTCCAATGACGCTCATCTGCAAAAAATCACTAATACAGCACTTTGGGAATTCACATTTCGTTTCATAAAATGTTGTACAAAAACCTGTCCCCATTTGTGTGGAAACCAAATTGGTATCAATGGGGAGTTGAATGCAAAAATTGAGGGAAGAATGTGGCCGTAAAAGTTCTAGGATCAGTTCACCCCAGAGCCTAAAAGCTTTTGGTGTTCAACCCGTAAAAACTGAATCACTCAGAAAGTGAGCTCTGCTGCTTTTGTAATTCTAAGTAGCAGAGCTATATAACACAGCTGCTTTAGTCTTTGAAAACCATTGCCAGTGTCATATTTTCCTTCGCACCAAATCATTACACCCTTGCATGAATCTAATCAACATTTACAAATTGAAATTAATCTAGCAAACAGACTTTCTCTTATTATAAAATTATTAGGTTCCATTATGTTGTTTTAAAAAAATCCACATAGGGTTTAACTAGAAATTTGACAAGTGACAACAGCAAAAGCAGGAATAGCTCCGAATACCGGAATTAGAAATCTTTGGATTTTTTACCTCTATATTGTGAGCAATGGAGCCTTTTTTTGGACGCTGTGGTTTAGGCTAGGACTCTCTGAGTCACTGAATAGTTTATATTGTTCAAGGATCTACATATGAGTCATTCATCAGCTTTCAAGTATTTTTGGAATTGTGTTATTTTGCTGAAAATTGCAGGAAAATCAAATTGCAGAAGTGATAAAAAATGCAGCATTGTAGATTTAATAAGATCATGTGACAGAATCAGAGCATATGCACGAGAGCATAAAAATTAATCTTAACAAAAATTAGGTCTAGGAAGTAACTGCAGGATTCAACAATGAATTGTTAGGGAGGTATTGTTTTCTGAACATGACCCATTTTACTGAAGCTAGTTATGGTTGCCAAAAAGTTCTTGCTTCAGATGTTGTCCGTGCTTACAATACTTATAATTTCTGCAGCACATTGCAGTTTATCACTTCAATAGCACTTTATATATGTTCAAGGCATTTTAATGGCATTAACTAATTTAGGGCCTGATCCTGCAAATGCTGGATGCCATGCACAGGGCCTGATCCAAAGCCCATTTAAGTCACTGACTTCAGTGGGAGTTTTGCTCAGAACCATCGTGCTTACTATTTTGAGTAGCTCTATGGAAGTCAGATGCAGGCCTGCTATAAAGCAGATGTTAATTCGTCTGATCTGCAGAGTCCTTTACCAAGTTGATCTTTTCATCAACTTGCATAAGATTTCTTTGTCTGGAATGCTTGATGATGTCAATGAGCCTAACTCAGGACAGTAAATGCCTTCAGGATCAGGCCGTTAATCCTCACAAAATCAGTGTAAAATAGGGAAACTGAAGCACATGGAGGACATGCTCAAGGCCACACAGCAAGTTAGTGGCAGAGCTTCTGACTCTCAACCTTGTGCTCAGACTTCTAGACTACATTGCCTTTCATACAATGCCCCTGTAAGCAGAACCAACATGTTAAGGGAAAAGCCCATTTAGTAAAGGGCTCTGCTTGTCAGACACTGGGCACGCCTACGCTGCCACCAGACGTGTGGCTGCAGTTCAGGCAGGCATATCTTACTCTAGCTAGTACAGCTAAGACTAGCAGTGAAGACAAGATGCAGCAGCATGGGCTTCAGCCCAGGCTGTACAAGCATGCTGGGTACCCAGGGGACTGCCTTGTGTTGCTAGCTCATGCTTAAGCCCACGTGACTGTCATGGCTTCACGGCTATTTTTAGCTGTGCTGGCTATGTTACAGCTAGCACAAGGTGCTGCAATCACACCTCTGACTATAGTATAGACATATCCAAAGACTTCAGCTTTAGGACAGGGATTCCTTTCGACCACTTGGATCCGAGAGGTACTTGGAAAGATCAAGTCAAAACACAGAAGCTTTTCTGCTGTTGATAGCTTCTGGTCTTATGCCACAGGAGATGTTTCTTAGGCCTTATCCATGTGGGAGAGTTTGACCAGTTATACAGGTATAATCATAACCCTGCGTGGCCTCTCTTATTCTGGTATAAAAGTGGCTTTTAAAGGTTTAGCTTAAACCCTTTTCCAAGTAATATAAGGTAGACCAAAAAAACCAAAAACCAAAAACAACAACAAACCATTCTTATATGGAATAAGAGTGTCCACCTGGGGGTTACACTGGTGTAACTATTGTCAGTTCAAATTAACACCTTAGCTTATACTGAAAAAACTTTCCCATGTAGACTAGGCCCTAGAAAATGATTAATTCAGCATTAGTAGAGTTAATTTTGGTTATTTTGATATGTTTAAGGTGGAAGCAAGATGAGGACAATCATATCAGCCCTATTAGTGCCCACTGTGGTAAAACTTATGAGAGGCATGTCACAATTCAGGGCAACTGCACCTGTATTTCCCTTCTGTGGTCCAGCAAGGGTATGCACTCTAGGCTTCTGGCTCCCCAGCCGATGCCTCTCATGGGTCTTCCCCTTCTCACCAGAGTATTTCCAGGCTGAACAATTCCATGATTATCTTATGGCCTCTCCAGTAAAAGACAGACTGCCTAAGCAGGCCTGCTTTGCTTCTCTCATCAGAGACAGTACATAGTATAACTGCCACAGTTAAATTACCACACTGTCCTTTTTAAGCAAGCACGATTTATTCTTAAGGTAAAAGCATTACAGAAAAAACATATTAAAACAATTAAAGAATCTATATGCCTGATAATAAACTTACCAGAGATTACCTCCTCACTCCAACAAGGGATCTGTTTGGCAATTAGTCCTTCAAACTCCAGAGAGTTTTTTCTGTGGTCACGAGTTCACAACAGCTTTTGGGGCCTCAGTGGCCAAAGACCTTCCAACTATTCCCTGAAGACTGATGCCCTCCCTTGGACCAGAGGTCCTGGCCATTTGTTGGATCAGAAGGAAGGTCCTGAGTCAGTTTTAACTCAGGCTATTTAACCAAAAATCCTTTCTTTGTCTGTTGGTCCCCGGAGAATCCAATTTGAACTGGTATCAGTGAGTGTCTTTCCAGGTGGTGCTACTTCTCTGGAGGTGTTACAAGCAAAGTGAATTTGCCTAACTGCCCCTCACTCTTCTTAGCTCCTGGAGGGCTGTAGTCCCCCTCCCCTGTGCAAATATGTACAATCCCTCACTGGTACATAAATATTTGCATTTTTAATACAATGAACTCCTACAATACTTCACTTAATCCAGTCAGGTTTGTCCAGGATATTTTACGATTATTGTCATATCTGTCACAAAAGGGATCGGGGAGGAAATCTTTGAGAGGATCTTTTTCACCAAAGTCCATGGGATCAGCGGGGATGAGGTACATTCACTCTGGCCCACCCAATTTCCCCCCCACTCTTCCAGTCCTGCAGAGACTATTCCATGAGAAGAAGAGGAGGGAGCCATGGAAGTGGCTGACCTTTTTTCATGCAGTTAACATGAGAGCTGCATACAGAAGGAACCCCGTGTGAGCAGATCCAGAGGGCACAATACCGGCCACTCAGCTTTAAAATCACTGCCTCTAGCACTATATCTGTGAGGCCGATGTTATTACTCTGTATTAAAGATAGGGGCACTGAGGCAGGTGGGGAGAGTGGCTTGTCAGAGCCAAGATTAGAACTCAGGAGCTTCTGACTCAGAGGCCTTTGATCAGACAGTGGACCATCCCTCTCACATACATTTTATAAAAACCAGGTCCTGAACTGCAAGTGGTATTAGCCTGTTTATTTTCCCATCTAGGGAGTTTAAAATCTGTTCCCCCAAAGTAATTTGTTTGTGATTCTTCTTCTTTAGCAGGACCTCCCAAGATCAAGGCCCCTTTGGGGTAGGAGTTGTCCAAATACATATAAAGACATGATCCATGTCCTGAAGCACTTATTCCAGTTTCAAATTTAAGAAAAACAGCTACCTGGAAAGGAGTTTATCAGAGGCTAACATTAACTAAAGTTCATTTCTTTTCCCCGGCCAGCTTTGCCCAGTATTACGAAGTGGAGTACTATACAATTATACATTTTCAATAAAAAGGTGAGACTAGATAAAATGCAGAGCTGGTCAAAAAATATTATATTGTCTGAACATGTTTGCAGAAAATTTGCCCATTTCTTGTTGAAAAATTATGAAGCTTTTTGACCAACTGCAATAAAATATTTTACAGATATGTGCGATATCGTGGCATCTATTAACTCAGTCATTCCAGTACGTCATGTATTCATGTCATTCAAGCTTGCTTCAGGTACAGGTTACTTTTCCATTAATTATATTCCAAGCACATGTATACATATCAGCGCTGTTGGGGTTGTCTATTTCTATTAGTTTAACAAGCCCTGGTATTAATGAGATTGCTCTATAATTGAACCTTTTCATGGGTCCCTTGGTAATGAAATTATGCTAATCTGAATTTGCAACCACAAGGCATCCATCATACTTGATCAAACAGTAAACATCAACAGTGGTACGCTAGGAGTGTAAATGTGCTGTTAATTATTACAGAAATGAACAAACCCCATTATTTCGTCTTTCCATTTGTGTGGCTTAACATAATGGGCGAAGATAGAGTATGTCAGACATCCACTATGTGGCAGCATGGTCCACTTAACAGAGCATGAACTTGTAAATCCTGAGATAAAATATCTCCATGCCTGCCGCACTTTTTGTGTATTAGAGGGGAAAGAACATGTACCTGTGTCACACCAGTATGAGTCAGTGCTCTGGGAAAGGCAATTGTACCGATCAATTATTTACCTTAAAAAGAGAAAAGGCATCAGAATTCTCAACTGCTGGAATTTTTCAGTTCTAAAGCATGTAGGTGTTCTGGCTTGTGGCTCATTGAGAGTTTGAATTAAACAAATATCTCAGAAATACTGGTTTCTCCTTTATATCTTAAAAAAATATACCTCGCCTATGTATCTAAATTTAGGCACCTAAATCCATGTTTAGGCAAGTTCAGTGAAAGCAGCCTGATTTTCCAGAGACACAGAGCTTCTGCAGTTCCCACTAACTTCCATTGGCTCAGCACCTCTGAAAATCAGGCCACTCTTTTCGGTTTTTAAATATGCATTTAAACTATCTAAATGCAGACCCCGGAGCTTGAAAACTTTGGCCAGTCTTTTTCAGGTTACAGTTACCTTTGCCTTTTATATCATAATGCAACTCCATTTCCAAGCTGCAAAATGAGATATTAGAAAAGTTCCTTTCACACATTCATAGCTGGACAAAGGGAAAAAAAACAACTAAAAAGTGAGATTTATCATTCTTGCTTCATCAATGATGCCTCCGTGCATGTATTACTGTTGAGAGTACTCTTACAGTCTCTTTTAGAAGATAAATATCAAAATAAGATAACCTTGTAGCTTCACTGATATCTTTGTCACTACAACAGCCGTATCCCTAGCTCACTTTCATAAACAAGCCCTTCCTCCCTTTTTGAACTTCCACTGATGTTTCATATTTAGCTGAGCACTGTGGCCATACCCATTATACTAATTCTATTTTTTTAACCCATGTGTTTGATTCATCTATTTCCCTTGCCTTTTTAGCATTTAGCATACAGCAGCTTGGACCTTGTTGAAAATATATAATTCTCCAAATCTTCAAGCTTCACAACACATTCATACCAAAATAAATTTAAAAATTTTAAATTTTTGCACGGGATTGCCATTCCTTCTGAACCACTGAGAGATACACTGTGTCAGCTACGAAAGGTCTGTGCTAGTCAGTGTATTCAATAGGTTTTAAACATATGCTGAAACAAGTATACAAGCTATGGTGTTCCCGTTTACTGTGGGTTGAGTCTACTGACATAAAAATCAAAGGCAAAATTCCCAGTGTTTCCAAAAAACAATATGTATCCTTTGTGTCACTCTGCATGAGCCAATGCATTACATTAATTCAACTTAAGTGCCACATTTTTATGTTTGTTATCTATAGTAATAATAAAAAAAATTAACAGCATTTTCCTATTCTTAAAACCTTTTGCTTTTAAAAAAATCCTAATTTTAATAGTAAACATTTTATACAAACAAAATAAAAAATAAATGTTTGAAATTCTACTCCTAGAAGTTTTCAAGCTTCTCATTTATTTATTGATGTCCTTCTAATCGATTTTGAAATTTTGAAACAAGCTTGACTCCTCCCCTTTTTTAATTAAAACTGACTTTTTTTATATTTATCCTGACATTGTTCTTAAACTCAGGCTAGAGAATCAATTTATTCAAAAAAGATGTTACGTATTGAGTTACATCAGTTTCCTTCCAATATTGTGTCAACATTTGTCAAAAGAGAAGAATACAACACTTGATGTGAGCTACTATTTAGAAAGGGCCAATTCAAAGTAAAAGATCTACCTTTACTTAGGTTAAGTAACATCTTATGCCTGGAGTACCCCTATAAATAAGGCTACCAGAAACTGGCTGAAGATTAACCAGCACATAGCTTCCTGTTTCTTCTGCATCCTTACAGAGCTCATCTGCTTGATAATGATCCAAAGCAAAGCGGACCGACGCATGTTCATTTTAATCATCTGAATCAGATGCGACCGGCAGAAGGTCGATTTTCTTTTTTGGTGGTTCGGGTTTTGTAGTTTCCACATCAGAGTGTTTTAAGACTTCCAAAAGCATGCTCCACACATTGTCTCAGATTTTGGACGGTACTTCAGATTCTTAAATCTTGGGTCGAGTGCTGTAGCTATCTTTAGAAATCTCACATTGTTACCTTCTTTGCGTCTTGTCAAATCGGCTGTGAAAGTGTTCTTAAAATGAACATGTGCTGGGTCATCATCTGAGACTGCTATCACATGAAATATATGGCAAAATGCGGGTAAAACGGAGCAGGAGACATACAATTCTCTCCCCAAGGAGTTCAGTCGCAAGTTTAATTAATGCATTATTTTCTTAACGAGCAACATTAGCATGGAAGCATGTCCTCTGGAATGGTGGCCGAAGCATGAAGGGGCATACAAATGTTTAGCATATCTGGTACGTAAATACCTTGCAACGCCGGCTGCAGAAGTGCCATGCGAATGCCTGTTCTCACTTTCAGGTGACATTGTAAATAAGAAGCAGGCAGCATTATCTCCCATGAATGTAAACAAACTTGTTTGTCTTAGTGATTGGCTGAATAAGAAGTAGGACTGAATGGACTTGTAGGCTTTAAAGTTTTACATTGTTTTGTTTTTGAGTGCAATTATGTTAAAAAAAATCAACATTTGTAATTTACACTTTTATCATAAAGAGATTGCACTACAATGCTCGTATGAGGTGAATTGAAAAATATTATTTCTTTTGTTTATCATTTTTACAGTGCAGATATTTGTAATCAAAATAGTATAAAGAGAGCGCTGTACAATTTGTATTCTGTGTTGTAATTGAAATCAATATATTTGAAAATGTTGAAAAACATCCAAAACTATTTAATTCAATTGGTATTCTCTTGTTTAACAGTATGATTAATCACAATTAATTTTTTTAATCACAATTAATTTTTTTTGAGTTAATCGCATGAGTTAACTGCGATTAATCGACAGCCCTACTTCATAGCTGTTGCTTGTCACTGTGTCCGCAAGTTGACTTCAGCCATGTAGGTATATCAGGTTCACTCTGCTACACACCCACAAACCTGCCCAGAATCACAAAAAGAAGCCTTTTGATGCAAAAAGATAAAAATGTCAAACTGTAGGCAGAATTCTTCATGGCTAAGCTCCTACACATGCAAAATGACAGGTTTGTGCAAGCAGATGAAGTTGCTATTAACTGATTTGCACATGCAAATACAATTTACTTCTGTATTCACTTGGAAATGTCTAACCGCAGGAAGAAAAACATTGGCATGCAAACCTGTGGCTGTAACTGCAGGTGCTGCAGCTGCAATTGAATCCATGTGGCTGGGCCCTTGGGCCTGCATGGAGTCCTGTTCAAGTCAACTGGTCACCACAAGGGATGCAGGAGAAGTCTATCCATGCAGATCTGGTTGTAGCTCAGATGGTGGAAGTCGTATTCAAGCATCTTTGAAAATCTGGCCATAAAGCAGGACCTCTTTCCATTGTGAACTTTCATTTTAATTTCTCATCCCTTCCCAACTCCTTTCAAGCTTTAGCATGTAGATATGATTGTTAAAAATACAATTTTTATCTGTTTTGAGCAAATTCATACACAAGTAAATACCTATAGTCTCATGTGTTAAGCTAAACAGAGGTAAATATGCAATTTAAAGTGGGCAGCAGTAATATATAGCTAGTGGTTATACCATTCATCAGACCTGTCTTGCAACCATTCATCTGAGTAAACTATTAAATTCAGTGGTACTACATGAGGTCTCCCCATGAAAGTTTAGGGCTCTCAGCTGCTCACAGGATCAGGTCCCATGCCAGTAAAAATTCCCAGATTTGTAGATTTTAAATCCAGCAGGAACCATTAGGATTATCTAGTCTGACCTCCTATATAATATCATCATGGAACAGAATTAATTCAGGGATGTCCTAAGTACAATAGCTGTGGTTGAACTAGAGCATATCTTTTAGAAAAACATCCAAACTTGATTTTAAAATGTCCAGTAATGGAGAATCTACTACAACCCTTGGTAAATTGTTCCAATGATTCATTACCCCCACTATTAAAAAATGGCACCTTCTTTCTAGTCTGAATTTGTCTAGCTCCAACTTCCAACTATTCAATCTTGTTATACCTTTGTCTGCTTGATTTAAGAACCCTTTATTATTAAATTTCTGTTCCCCATGTAGGTACTTATAGACTGGGATCATGTAATTCCTTTACCTTTTTTTGGATAAATTAAGTAGATTGAGCTCCTTAATCTTTCATATTTTCCAATCCTTTTGTCATTCTCATGGCTCTTCTCTGATTCCTCTACAAATATTCAACATCCTTCTTGAAGGGTGGACACCAGAACAAGATACACTGTTTCAGCAGTGGTCACACCAATGCCAAAGACAGATGTAAAATAAGCTCTCTACTCCTACTGGATATTCCCATTTATACATACAAGGAGCACATTAGACCTTGCACAGGGACCTCATGTTCACCTGGGTATTCATCATAATCCCCAAGTCTTTTTCAGAGTCACTGCTTCCCAGAATAGATTCCCTGATTCTGTAAGTATGGTCTACATCAGCGACACTCAGATTGAGGCTCAGGAACCACAAGTGGCTCTTTAATGTGTCTCCTGCATCTCTTTACAGCACATAATATTAAAACACTGTGTGATTTAATTATTAACCAATCTAAGTTATTAACCAATCAGGATGCTTTTACTATGTTATTAATCAATTGTAGTTGATAAAATAATAATACTTGGTCAGTCATTTTGCTGTGAGAATTATATATATATTCACACACACACTAAATATTTCCCGTCATACTGTTTAAATATGATTATATAGTACTATAGTAAATGAAACAATTAATTCACACTACCATGGTTCTTCTGGGTAATGCTGATTGCTAATCTGGCTCCAGAGCCACTGAGGTCTGAGCATCACTGGTCCACATTCTTTGTTCCTAAATGTTTGACTTTACATTTGACTATACTGAAATACGTGTTATCTGATTGCGCCCTTCTTACCAAGCAATCCAGATTTCTTGGTATCAGTAACCTGTTCACTTCATTATTTACCACTCCCCAAATCTTTGTGTCATCTACAATCTTTATCAGTAATGATTTTAAGTTTTCTTCCAGGTCATTGATGACAATATTAAATACAGTATTGGGCCAACAAACAATCCTTGCAGGATATTATTAGAAACACCCCCATTCAATTATAATTCTTTGTTTATGATTACATTTTGAAACCTATTAGGCATTTTAAACTGTTTAATGTGTGCCATGTTGATTTTCTTTCTTAATCAAAATGCCTTACAGGGCCTAAGTATATTACATTAACGCTATTAATTTTATCGATCAAATTTGTAATTTCATCAAAAATAATATTAAATTTGTTTGACACAGTCTATAATCTATAAACCTATGTTGGCTGGGATTATATTACCCCCTTTGATTCTTTATTAACTGAGTCCCACATCAGCCATTCCCTTATTTTGTCTAGGTTTGACGTAAGTCTGACAGACCTAGAATTAATTAGGTGGCTCCATTCACTTTTTTTAAACACTGGCAAAACATTTCTTTTCATTGTCTAGAACTTTCTCAGTGTTCCAAGACCTATTAAAAATCAACATTAATAATCCAGAGACCTCCTCAGCTAACTCCTGTAAAACTTTTGAATGCAAGTAATCCGGATCTATTGGGTTAGGGTTTAAAAATGTCTGACTTTAGTAGCAGCTGTTTAATATTTTTGTTTTTTACTACTGGAATGAGAAGTATTCTGTCATCATCATATGATATGAATAAGTACATGTCATCTTTCTTTTTTCCAAATACAAAACAGAAATATTCATTCAACAGCCTTTTCTACATTATTATTCACAATTCTATGGTTTCCATTTAGTAAGAGACCAAATACCATGGTTAAAGTTAGTTTGTTCCCAATATGCTTAAAAAGTTCTTTTTTATTGTTCTCATGTCTGCTGGCTATAGAATTCTCTTTTTGTCCTTTTGCTTCCATTATCAATTTTCTACAATTCCTAACTTCTAGTTTATATTCCTTGCTTTCAACTTCCCTGTTTTCCATTTATTTATATATTTTATTACTGAGTTCACTTCCCCTTTAAGTCCGACTGTTTTCTACTTTGTTGGTTTTTAAAACCAACATAGCCTTCTTTCTCAACTGTAGCTTTTTGGTAAATGTTCTAGTAAAATGTTCTTAAACAGTTTCAAATTATCATTCATATTTTTCTGTTTAATTTTTTACCCACAGCTGATTTAACTCATAAATGTTTTCATATGAAAATGATCCTTTTAAAGCAGCAAATGTGTGTGCGTTTACATATTATATATATTTTTTGTTGGTTGGGACTTTATTCTTTTTGTACATAAATGTAATTAAGTCATGATCATTTGCACCTAAACAATCACTAATTTTTAATTCTGTAATCAATTCCTCTTTATCTGTCAACGTGAGATTTCCCTTAAATTGGATGCAACAGTTCTTGAGTTAGGAAATTGTCATCTATAATTTTTATAAATTCCAAATAAGTTTTAGTATAAGCAACATGAGGCCTCCTGCATGTGCCACTCAGATTGAAATGATACTACAGTGCCTTCTTTGACAGTAACCATATTGGCTTCAGTATAAGAATAATGACCATATAACATAATATTGCTGGCTTCAATGACATTTTTATCTAGAGGCTTGTATGGCAAGGGTCTCCCCAACTGTACTTTATGAAGCCATGTGCAGTCCTGATTGTGCCATCCTTCCTCATGTGAATAACCACACTGATGTGTTAAAGGACTACTTGCATGGATATGGATCGCAGGATTGAACACATTGATTGTATAGGAGGTGCACTGGGTGTGTACAAAATAACAGCAATAGAGAGTCTGCCTGCAAATGACATAAAGCAGAGAAATAGGTTGAATCAGTCATCTGGAGACCTGTTCATACCCGTAGGTTAATATATTTATTAGGGCTGTCGATTAATTGCAGTTAACTCATGCGATTAACTCAAAAAAATTAATCGCAATTAATTGCACTGTTAAACAATAGAATATCAATTGAAATTTATTAAATATTTTTGGATGTTTTTCTACATTTTCAAAGATATTTATTTCTGTTACAACACAGAATACAAAGTGTACAGCGCTCACTTTATATTATTATTTTTATTACAAATATTTGCACTGTAAAAATGATGAACAAAAGAAATCGTGTTTTTCAATTCACCTCATACAAGTAGCCTAGTGCAATCTCTTTACCTTGAAAGTGTAAATTACACATGTAGATTTTTTTTGTTACATAGCTGAACTCAACAACAAAACAATGTAAAACTTTTAGAGCCTACAAGTCCATCAGTCCTACTTCTTGTTCCACCAATCGCTAAGACAAACAAATTTGTTTATATTTACAGAAGATATTGCTCCCTGCTTTTTATTTACAATATCACCTGAAAGTGAGAACAGGCATGCTCATGACACTTTTGTAGTTGGCATTGCAAGGTATTTATGTGCCAGATATGCTAAACATTGGTATGCCCCTTCACGCCTTGGCCAGAGGACATGTTTCCATGCTGATGATGCTCGTTAAAAAAAAAAAGGCATTAATTAAGTTTGTGACTGAACTCCCTGGGGGAGAATTGTATGTCTCCTGTTCTGTTTTACCCACATTCTGCCACATATTTCATGATATAGCAGTCTCGAATGATGAATTTGTTAGTCTCTAAGGTGCCAACAAGTCCTCCTTTTCTTTTTGCGGATACAGACTAACACGGCTGCTGTTCTGAAACCAGCACGTTGTTCATTTTAAGAACACTTTCACAGCAGATTTGACAAAACGCAAAGAAGGTACCAATGTGAGATTTCTAAAAATAGCTACATCATTTGGCCAAGGATTAAGAATCTGAAGTGCCATCCAAAATCTGAGAGGGACAAAATGTGAAGCTTGCTTTTGGAAGTCTTAAAAGAGAAATACTCTGATGTGTAAACTATAGAACCATCAAAAAAGAAAATCAACCTTCTGCTGGTGGCATCTTACTCAGACGATGAAAATGAATAGTCATCGGTCCGCTCTGCTTTGAATCGTTATTGAGCAGAACCCATCGTCGGCATGGATGCATGCCCTTTGGAATGGTGGTTGAAGCATGAAGGGACATATGAATCTTTAGCACATCTGGCATGTAAATATCTTGCAGTGCTGTCTACAACAGTGTCATGCAAACACCTGTTCTCACTTTCAGGTGACATTGTAAACAGGAAGCGGGCAGCATTATCTCCTGCAAATTTTAACCAAATTAGTTTGTCCGAATGATTGGCTGAAGAAGAAGCAGGACTGAATGGACTTGTAAGTTCTAAAGTTTTACATTGTTTTATTTTTGAATAAAGTTTTTTTTTTTGTACATAATTCTACATTTGTAAGTTCAACTTTCATGGTAAAGAGATTGCACTACAGTACTTGTATTAGGTGAATTGGAAAATACTATTTTTTTTGTTTTTTTTACAGTGCAAATATTTGTAATAAAAATAAATATAAAGTGAGCACTGTACACTTTGTATTCTGTGTTGTAATTGAAATCAATATATTTGAAAATGTAGAAAACATCCAAAAATATTTAAATAAATGGTATTCTATTATTGTTTAACAGCATGATTAATTGCAATTTATTTTTTTAATTACTTGCCAGCCCTAATATTTAGAGTTGCCCTGCATAGTTGTTTTAGCATAGTCCAAAAACAAAACAAAACTGGATCACTGAGTAGTCCAACTAGGTATGTTTAAATGTACCTGCAACTGCAGCACTGGTCAAATGAAATTGAAAGCCAATAAGAGTTAGGTGCCTGTCATTTCTGCCTTTGAAAATCTCTCTCTCTACATTTTCAAAAGAACTCACCACCAAAACTCAAGCCAGATTTTCCAAAGTGCTCAGCAGCTCCCATTGTGACACACATGAACAATGTTCTGAATTCTTTTGATAATCTGGCCCCAAGTCACTATTTTGTAAAGCCCAAGAGGCATTAACTATGTCCATAATAAAAACCATTGAGTGTTCAAATGTGTTGTATATACTGAGATTTGTTTAACACTTTTTTTATTAGCCATATACCTCCCTTGCTGAGATTTTCAATTCAACCTAAGGGCGTTAAGCACCCAACTCCTACAGAGAACATAATAAATCCCAGTGACATGACTGGAAGTTCAGAACTGCACATACTAAACATGTGGACTGAGATTTTTGAGAGGCCTTGAGGAGTTGGGTGTCCTCCTCCCTTGGGAAAAAAATTATGGTGAAATTTTGGCAAAGAGTGAAGTACTTCTGGATTTATGGAATAACTGTCTGAAGGATTTGGTCCATTCAGCCTACAGTGTTCATGTCTTTTACTGTTAAGGTATTTCCAGGTAATATCAAATGCACTCTAAATCCAGTGTGAATATGAATATTTCACTGCTGATTAAAAAAAAGTTACAGGGAAGCTAGAACCTCTAAAGAATTCCAGGCTTATTGGTTACATATACCAAAACTCCTGAAGCTGATTTACTTTTGCACACTTCCAAATAGCTTGTGCCTGTCAATCCTTGTTGCCCATCTTTTCCTGGATGAGTATGTCTCGATCACGACAACCCAAGATAAACGAAGTGCCTGAGGATATAAACATGCATTAAACAGCCATGCATGCTTTGAATCACAAAGGGATGTAGGACTTGACTGACCAGAATAAAATAGAGAAATGGGAAATCTACGTGAAAAGTTGATGTTTTCTTTGTTTTAATAATACTACAAGGGGAGAGGGTCCAAATGCTAGGTGAAAACTGTAAGAAGGAATCTCTGACAAGGGACTATATATTCACCTGTGTATACCCTACCTACCCATATATAGTCTAACCTATCTAGGTATCTACTAACTGTAGTATTTGAGCTCTTCACAGTCTCTAATGTATTTTATCTCATCACACCCCTGTGAGCTAGGGCTGTACTATAACAGATGGGGAACTGAGCCTCAGATAAACAAAGGGCTTGCCTACATGGTGCTGGCAAAGTGGTGTGATTTGTAAAGTGCTCTAATGTCCTGCGCTTTAACTGACCCATGTATACCCTGCTGATATACTCTAAAAGGCACCTAATTCACATTAATGTAGCCATGTAATGTGAACTAGGTATGTTTTAGAGAATGTGCCAGCAGGGTCGAAATGGGGCAGACAGGGTGCAGCATGTTGGAGGGCTTTAAACCTCTTTGGCACGCTTTGCTGCCACTGTGTAGACAAGCCCTAACTGACTTGCCCAAGGTTGCAGAGGAAGTCTATGGCAGAACAGGAACCTGAAGTTAGGTTTCCCGTGTGACAGGCCAATGCCTTACCCAGTAGATCATCCTTCCTCTCTGCTAAACAACAGAGTCAGCTTGCAGCACTGCAAGATGAAGTTCCCAAATAAATAAGCACATTTGTACTGTATCAGCTTTGATGGAAAACCATGGGAGCTGGTTACTGTCTCTAGACATATTCTGCAGGGGTAGATGTAGAAAAGCACACTGTGGCTAGAGTGACCTTTACTGTAGCTACACAACATGCAGATTCTAGAGAGAAAGAGTGTGTGTGTGTGTGAGGAAAACATGGTCTATGTGACAGTGTCTCAGGAAGCTCGGAGGCTTTCTTTTCTAAGAATCAAACTACTTGGGTGGATGAGTCATTCCATAGTTTAAAACACAAGATTAACCCCCTTTCGCCACCACTCCTGTGCCCAATCACTGTCTCAAACAATTGCACACATGGACAAGAAAGCTAGTACATTATAATCTTCAAGATTGAGACACACTTCTCTCTAAGGCTTTGAAATATGGAATAGTTTACACTTAAAGGTAATTGTTGCTATCCAGCAATATACTTATAGGACAGCCACCACTATCTTACCAGAGCACCTCACAAACAATGAATTGACCCTCAAAACATCTCTCTGAGGTAGGAAAGTGTTATGCTGTCCCTAACAAAATAGTTTTCTTTTTAAGATCACTCAGCATCATAAAGGTACACATGCACATCAGGTTTATTTTTGTAAAATTTTTGCCAATGTATACATTTTACCTGACAGACCCTACAAACAGTATTTACTTTATTTATTTTGTTATTTAAGGTTCACCCGAGCTGGACAGGTTTCATAGCTATATCATGGATATAGATTGTCCATGAGGGGGGCAAACTGACACCTAATTAGATTTCATGTTCAGTCTAGATGCAGCAATTATGACTTCTGAATAAAAGTGGTTGTTATTTAGCAGGGTAGCCTAAGCAATGCGCATAATTATTATAATTATTGTGTACCTAATGATATCTAATAGGAATCAACATTGCAAATAAATGCTGTAAAGTGTTCAGCAGGGTGGCCTGCACTTTGCTGAAAACTAAACAACAAAGGTTAATAAATATGTTTGCAGATATTGTTTTACAGGAACCCTGGGCAGCACTATCTGTTGGAGATTATCTACATTAGGACTCAACAGACCAGAAAACATCCAGAATAACAGTCTTGGTACCAGTTTACAGTGGCTGCATATTAAAATAGCTAAACTGGATTCTCCCCTCTCCTGCCACATAGGTCCAAGTATAAAATAGATGGGTAATTTCTCTATAAAATCACTTAGTGGACAAAACTCTACCTCACTGAGCGAATGCTACAAATTAGAGACTGTGAACCTGACCAGACAATCAGTTCTTCCATTCAACATGTCTGTTTAATTCTGACTCTATGTAAAGTCTGAAGCAGATACAACCCTTTGAAGTGACGATTACAATTGCTGCAGATGATGCCTAACCCATTTGCAATGTATTAGCAAAAGAATTGCATGTATGTAATGAAGACAATGCCCACTGCTGATAGAAGTGACATGTTTTAGATTTAAAACTGTATGTGATTACAAAGCATATTTCAGAACCTTCCACTTCCACAGCCTATTGTGTTTTCAATTATCTTCCAAACCACGGCAAACTAGAGAGAGAGACTTATCAAGCATAATATCCTCAAAGACTTCTCACCATGCCTTCTTCAGAGAGGTCAGATACCCTATCGCAGTCAGCTATGCCATGGGAAAAACCAACACAATTTACAATATATGCTGCCATTTATAAATGCTGTTAGCAACAACATGGAGAAAACACATAATTATATTCATAAATAGTTTTCAAATGAAATTTGAGAGTTTGTAAATTTTAATATATTCTGATAGGGATTTATGAGCTGGCACAAAGGAGATAAAAATCATCCAGTCATATATTCATTGGCATATTTAAGTGTATTGATTTGAACTTAAGTATATTAGGTTTTGGATAGCATATATGTGAATCCAAGGCTGCAAGTGAATGGGGAGGTGCATGTATAAATAAAAGTCACCTACATCCAGGCAGACCATAAAAAGACCCAGTACCATTTAAGCCTTATAGTAGGGATAAGAGTGTGAGAGAAAGTAGAGGGATCACATAGGGCCTTCTGCATCCACAACCCATAACAGTGAGGGTGCTCCATGCTGGTCCTAGACAGGCTGCTTTGGGAGTTGGGGAGGGGCATTAAAAGCAGTGAGATAATGAAAGGGATACTAGATTCATGGTTTTGCAGGCTCTGTGACTGGGAATTCCCCAATATGAGGTGAGGTTGATTTTCCAAACTAGAGACTGAAATAGTGGCAGTGGGTTGGGAGTGGGATGTAGGTGAATTCCACCTCTCAAATCCCTGCTTAGTTTCCTACACAAACCCAGTGTATTTACAAAAAGAAAAGGAGGACTTGTGGCACCTTAGAGACTAACAAATTTATTTGAGCATAAGCTTTCGTGAGCTACATCTCACTTCATCGGATGCTGTAGCTCATGAAAGCTTATGCTCAAATAAATTTGTTAGTCTCTAAGGTGCCACAAGTCCTCCTTTTCTTTTTGCGGATACAGACTAACACGGCTGCTACTCTGAAACCAGTTTATTTAGGCTTTCTAGAGGGAGGGTGAATTTAATCCAAAGTGTAGAATTTTCCTACTATGGCATGGTCATCAGACACACCCATTGGTGGTCATTCTTTGCCATACTGCAGGCGTTTTCTGCTGCAAATAAAATCAATAAAAAGAGAACCTCTAATATAGACACAGTTCAGGTAGAAAGGGAATGATACTGGTCAAGAGAGAAGGAAACATTTGCAAGGTCTGAGGTTTACAAGAATTTGGTGCACCTTGGAGTGTATATTTCAGTGGAGCACCAGCACATTTGAGAAGGCTGAGACCAGTAGGACGTAGTGGATAGGTTGTTGAATTCTTCTGCCAGGTACAAAAGGGCATAGAATGGATAGGCCATCTGATTGCCTCCTGTATTGGGGGTTTGTGGGCCACCATGTAAGGAAAAGACATCGGCTAAGGGCAGGAGGCCATTCTTACAAGGACTTTCCATCTGAAGTGGTAGCTGGCCACCTAATTCTTCACCTCTAATGGGGCCGGCCGAGGCCAATAAGGAAATACCAAGCATTAAGATAATAGGGAATGGTTGGAGATAGGCTGGGTTGTATTTGAAGGGAACCAGCCACCCTTATTAGGGTGGGAATGCTACTAGACTTGGATGTAATTCAGATACTTTTTGGATGAGAATAATACATATCCATGCAAATCGATATATTTGAATTTGAGACAAAACAACGGTCAAGTTAAATTAACATTATCTTGAGAATGGATGAACGCTTTTGTATGAAATGTCATTGTGTACAATGGTGGACTATTATAAGATCTAAAAATGGCATAGGGAGGATCAGTTCACCCACACTTCAGACAAAGGGCTTTGTTCTGCAACCCCCCAATGCATGGCTCTCACAAGGAAGTCATTGGGAGTTCCACACATGGGTAGGGGTAAAAGAATCAGCCTGAAGCATAGATCTTTCCTTGCCTGAGTCTGCTGTTGGCATAAGGCTAAGTAGCTTTAGAATAAAAGTTTTATTCCTCTGTATAAATATCATATACATGCCATAAATGTATAACTAGAAACAGTGCATTTCAACATATGCTTCAGCATATGGCCCTTTAAATATGCGAGGCAGGCACCAATAACAATAATGAAATGAAATATGGCCTTTAACCCAAGTTGGGTTTTATTAGAAACTACTACAAGGTGCCATTGTCATGTTGAAAGTAATCAATCAACTGATTATTATTTTAAAACAAGAGGAAAAGCAGCAATGTTTTTCAGAACAAATAAGAGGTCTCGTTCTTGGCACAGCTTTCACGGGGCTGTGTGGGGGAAAGTAAAATTATGAAGTCACTTCCAACTCAGAGAAGGCATAATTTTTTAATCACAATTTTTTTAAACTACAAATGGAATTTATTTAAAAGTTCATGAATTAAAGATATGCTTAGAAATTGAGTCCAGCTTCCTAAAATTATATGTAATACATCTGTACAGTAAATTAAGCCAAATTCTATTTAAATTTTGATTGCTACCTCATAGCTATCAATTAACGTACTGTATCCATAAAACATATGTCTTCAGCACACATTTGACATGCAAATGACTTCTATGAACATTATAAGCCCAATCCAGCCCTGAAGAACAGTTGTGTATTACCATATCTATCGTAAAATCAAGTACTATGTTTGTGCACTATTTTATCAGCAATTTTACTTTAGTAAACTCCACGCATTAAAGAATATTATAGTGTAATAACATGTAGCATGTAACTTTCACAGAACACCAATGTTACATTCCAGATCAGACACCACAAAGTTTTCAGTGACACCAATAATATTTTCAGCTTTGAGAGTCATCACGTTCTTCCTATTTTATTTCTTCACTGCTTCTTTAGGGCCAGATCATTTATTCCTTGCACACCTTAATCTTCCATTGACTTCAATGGGAATGTTAGGTTGCAAGGAATACAGGATTGGTTCCTTCCCAATTCATACAGCAAAGATAACAAAACTACCTCAGCACAAACTTTGTAAATGGATCATGAGGTGGGCCAGTGGGGATTAAGAGTGAATTCCTACTCAGCATGAGTAAGAGTGGAAGCATCAGGACCACAGACAGGCCCAAATCCTAGCTGCCTTACTTATGGAGTAGGATTACATAGGTGAGTAAGGGAAGCAGAATTTGGTGTAAGGTTGTTCTTGGGTTTTATGAATAAGCTAGGTTAATAAAACATCTGAGGTGACCTTGAAATGCAAATTCCAGAGAGGTTTGGAACTGTGGGCTGTGTTATAGACATAGGAAATTCAGATCCCTGGTACAATTCAGAAGCTCCTCTCAAATTTTAGGAGTGTTTGGGTTGGGTCCACCTCTGTGTGTATGCACAATGTGTGTGTGTGTGTGTGTTATATAAATTCACACACAAAATATTAGAGATGACCCCAATCTAACCATGTCTTATATGTCTGTCTGTCTCTCTCTCATTCCCTCTCATATACACACACTATTTAATTGATTTAAATATTTGCAGCACTTCTAGTAACGTAGCCTCAGCTTATTGATTATTCTAGCTGCTGGGGGAAGGTTGTTGCTTCATTAAAAAACAGTGACTCAGCCTGTCAGCACAGTGGAGCCATTTGTACACTCAGGATAGGCTGCAGCACAATGCTGGAAACTTCTTTTTTTAAAACAAATGTAACTGATGTTTATTTGTTTGATTGAAACATGTTTCCACATTCTTGCTCAGCATTCAAACCCTGCTATAACTACTAAGCGGCTTTTTCAGCTGCTGATGCTGTTCACATTTTGCCAGTAATGGCTAGATTGCGCTACTTAGGCCGAGCCCATAATGTGGGGCTATGCAGAGCTGACCCACCTCAGAGGGGAAGAGTCAGAGGTGTTCTGCTTTGGGAACTAGGCATTCAAAGCTAACTACTTTCCTCCAAGGGTGAGTGTATAACTCAGTGAAGATATGGCTTTGGCTTCTCCCTACTCTTTCTTGGATGTTATATATCACAGGGGAGTAGGGAGAGAGCAGTTTCTGTACTCCCCAGACTGTAGAGGCTGCAATTCTGCCTAGCCATTACCACCACGACTGTATGTTGTGTATAAAGGCTCTTTATGATTCCCCCCCCCCCCCCCCATACAAAGCCAAGATGTGGCTCTCAATGACCAGAACTAAATATTCCTTCTTCAAGGTTTGTGTGTGTGTGTGTGTGTTTGTTTTTTTGCTGAGTTTAATTTTAGTTTAACTCCCCCAAATGGAGAACAATGCAGAAATGAGTGGAATCGGATAGTTAAAAGGGAAGGCCACTTCAGAACCCAGGTTCTGTGCAATAGCTACTCCATTTACAACTGGTTTGCTAAAACCAATGTTACATCATTAGGCATATGGAGCAAGGATTCAGTAAGGTTTTAGGCCTGTTATCTGTATCCTGGAAAGAATAATATCCATGAGTTTAAGAGTAGCACTTAGATATTCAGTTATCTAACGTTCTACATATTATTGATGTTCTCTGCTATGAAGCAACGTTAATTTTAAAATAATGTAATTGCAAATGAAAGATGCATGGGCAATGTTTGATTAAGAGAATGAATACAGTGTGAACAGCAGCTGAAGTTCTATTATGTGGAAGTAGTGCTAACATGGATAAAATTGATATATGCGTAGAATCATAGAATATCAGAGTTGGAAGGGACCTCTGGAGGTCATCTAGTCCAACCCCCTGCCCAGAGCAGGACCAATCCCCAACTAAGTCATCCCAGCCAGGGCTTTGTCAAGCCTGACCTTAAAAACTTCTAAGGAAGGGGATTCCACCACCTCCCTAGGTAACGCATTCCAGTATTTCACTACCCTCCTAGTGAAAAAGTTTTTCCTAATATCCAACCTAAATCTCCCCCACTGCAACTTGAGACCATTACTCCTTGTCCTGTCATCTGCTATCACTGAGAATAGTCTAGATCCATCCTCTTTGGATCCACCTTTCAGATAGTTAAAAGCAGCTATCAAATCCCCCCTCATTCTTCTCTTCCGTAGACTAAACAATCCCAGTTCCCTCAGCCTCTCCTCGTAAGTCATGTGTTCCAGCCCCCTAATCATTTTTGTTGCCCTTCGCTGGACTCTCTCCAATTTTTCCACATCCTTCTTGTAGTGTGGGGCCCAAAACTGGACACAGTACTCCAGATGAGGCCTCACCAATGTCGAATAGAGAGGAACAATCACGTCCCTCGATCTGCTGGCATAATATGTAACCAACAGTCTCAGGCTTGGGCAACTGACCTGTAAAGCTCGTCCAATAGAGAAAGGGATGGCCACTGAATATGGTCTTTGCTGACTTGGAGAAGACATGCAATCGTGTATAAAGAGAATTAGGAGAATTAGTTTGCAACAGAGAGATATGCCAGAAGGATATGTCCATCTTCATGATATGTATGATGGAGTGATATGTATGATGGAGTGACTATCAGAGTCAAAACCAAATGGGGCTGCACAGAGGAAACATTGCTCTGTATTAGACCCTTTTTTGTTTTCAGTTGTTGTGGATGTGATAAGTGAGACTATACAAGGGAGCCACCTTTGCAGGGTACACTGATGACTTAGGGATATGTGCAGAAGACCATAAGACCCTGCAAACCAACTCTGAATAGTGACAACATAGCTTTGAGCAGGCTGGGCTTACAGTGAATGTTGGTAAGATTGAGGAAGGAGCACTGACCATAAAGGACATTAGAGGCAAAAAGCTGAGAAGTATGAAATAATTTAAATACTTAGGTTCAATGGTTGCTGACAATGATGCCTTCCTGACTCATTCCTGGTATCATACTAAAGCTGCTTGGTGCAAATGGAGGAAGCTTACCTTAGTTCTCTGTGATAAAAAGATGCCAATAAAGTTAAAAGGTAGGGTCTATAAAACTATAATTCAACCTATCCTAGTGTACAGAACAGAGACTTGACCAGCCACAAGAAAAGAAATCAGTAACCTCTCCACTACAGAAATGAAGATGTTGGGATGGTCAAATGGTGGAACACTCCATGATAGGAAGCAAAATGAGGCTATGTAGGAGCTAATGCAGGTTGCCCGAACTGAAGATAAGTTGAGGGAAGCTAGGGTACGTGTCTTTTCTTGACATGTCCATATCAACAAGAGTTATACTGGTAGGATGGCCCTCTCAATGACTGTGGACGGAAGACAACGAAGGAGGAGGCCCAAGCCTGGACCAGATATCAGTGAACTTTAAAGGGAGCAATTTCCATGACAACTAAGTGTACAAACATGAGTTTTGGAAGAAGGCTATAAAAGGTACCGACCCTGACTAGAGCAGTAGCAAGAAAGAAAATGATAATGTAATAGCTATCTGTCATGAATGTATACATGCAAGCCCCAAATAAGCAAACTCTGAAATTATACAATCAACAGGCTTAAAATCCAACCTAATTTCACTAAAAAGTAAGTTAATTTGCACCTTCAGTTCTGACCATCAAAATTAGCTTTGTTACCAAAACTGAACAGTGAGCCTTCCTGTTAGGCTGTAGAGGCCATAAGTTCCCAAATCCCACCTGCTGTATACCATGGTGAGAAGCAAACGGACACTACTCCATGAAAAGCCACAGCTAGTGAACCAAGTACTAATGTATTATGACCCCCTTAACATTTTCAAGATGGGATGGCAGCAGTGTACAAAACCTTCATGACTGTCATAGAAGAGTAGATGGAGGGTGTGACTACGTCCGCCCCATGATACTGGTCTTATATGTTTATTCCCCACAATAAGAGGGGGATCAATGCCCACGGACGCCAATTTAAAGCTCCCTTTGACCTCAACAGGTTTTGACTCAAGCAGATTTTTGTAAGAGCTCTGCTCAAATTTAGTATAAATGGACAGATTTTCAGATGTGCACTGGGCGCTGAACTCTTGAAAATCTGGCAATGCTAGGACAGGTTATGCTGGAAGGTTGACTGTAATTTGATCCTGATAAATGCAGAATATACTCATCCACTGCATCTCTCTCTTTAGGACTCCATACCACTGTAAAAGAAGAAAACAAATTGATTTCATCTCTAACATGCAACAAGAAATACTAACACAGTACATAAGATAACACTGATGTATTAGTTCAGGAAATGTCACATTTTATAGAATTTCAGTTGTCAGCAATTTCACTTTTACAAACAATACTTCCAAAATTAATAGAGATATGGAAATCCAGTACACACTAGTTTTATTTACCTTGCTTTCCTAAACAAATAGGCTTCTTCTATTGATCATATCATCAAAAATTGTTCTTCTGAAACCCTTTGGCAGGCAGTAAAACAAATTCAAGAGCACTACATTGTTTTCTTGTCATTATTTAGCAGAGTTTTATAAGTTTTTTCTATTTGTTACCAATATCTGCAAATCATTCATTGTACCAAATATTTATTAATCTCCTTATATGTACAATAGTTGACTTTAATAGTGTGATCTTTTGTTATTAGAACAACCTCAACAGAAGCTAGAAATGGTGCATTTGTTCTTTCTATATTGTTTTCATCAAAGAACCCGCTTCTTTATCAGATTTATTCTCTCTCCCCCTTTCACATGAGCCTTTAAGGTGTTGATTCTGCTAGACATCTAAGGGCATGTGTAACTCAAAGCATGTGAGTAGTCAATATAGTGAAGGAGTTTTTAAGATACATTAGGAACATAAAGAATCTTAATAGTGGTATTGGTCCATTATTAGATGGAAATGGTAGAATTATCAATAATGCACAAAAGGCAGAAGTGTCCAAAGTCCAGCCAAGAGTTTAAAGAGCTGGCTGAGAGCTTGCTGGACCATTCATGTCATTTTTTCATAAGTCTTGGAGCACTGGGGAATTTCCAGAAAACTGGAAGAAAGCTAATGTTAAGCCAATTTTTAAAAAAGGTAAATGGGATGACCCAGCTAATTATAGTACTGTAAACCTGACATTGATACTGGGCAAGATAATGAAGCGGTTGATACAGGACGCGATTAATAAAGAATTAATTCATGTAATTAATGCCAATCAATATGGAAACTATGGAAAATAGAACTTGTCAAACTAATTTGCTGGGTTTGTTTTTTTTTACGAGATTACAAGTTTGGCTGATAAAGGTAATTGGGTAGATATAATATACTCGGACTTTTGTACGGCGTTTGACTTGGTACAGCAAAACATTTTGATTAAAAACTAGAATGATATAAAATTAACATGGAACACATTAAATGGATTACAAATTGGCTAATGGATAGGACTCAAAATGAACTACTGTGATCCTGGGATGCATAAACAGGGAAATCTCAAGGAGGAGTAGAGGTGTTATTTTTACTCCATATTTGGCACTGGTGCGACCATTGCTGGAATGCTATGTCCAGTTCTAGTGCCCACAATTCAAGAAGGATGTTGATAAATTGGAGAGGGTTCAGAGAAGAGCCACGAGAATGATGAAATGATTAAAAACCAGGCCTTTTAGTGATAAACTAAACAGATTGAACCCTGAGTTTAACAAAGAAACGTCTAAGGAGTGACTTGATTATAGCTATAATTATCTGCATAGGAAACAAATATTTAATAATGGACTCTTCAATTTACCAGAGAAAGGTATAACATGATCCAATGGCTGAGGCTAGACAAATGCAGAGTGGAAATAAGACATACATTTTTAATAGTGAGAGTAATTAACCATTGGAACAATTTACCAAGGGTTGTGCTGTATTCTGCGTCACTCACAATTTTAAAATCAAGATTGGAGGTTTTTCTAAAAGATCTGCTCTAGGAATTATTTTGGGGAGGTTCTATGGCATGTGTCATACAAGAGGTCGGACTAGATGATCACAATGGTCCCTTTTGGCCTTGGAATCTATGAATGGGACTGTTTATGTTCTTAAAGTTGCACGTGTCCTTGAGTATTGCTGAATTGGGGCCTGATACACCAGTACAATTATTCATAAATACTGACATTTCTCATCTCAATCTATCATCCACAGCAATGAGGGGTTTAAAGATTTGTTCACGGGCCTCAAAACCAAATGCTACTTGTGAAGCTGAAGAATATGGAGAAGTCTCTGTATTTTTGTAATCTATTCTTGGTCTAAATCAGAGTGATAAAATTAATTCTCAAGTAAGCAATAAGTAATAGTAACCAGCATTAACTCTAGAAAATGCGTGGGTCAGACTAAGGATTTTTTTTTCAGATTTCTTAAACTATAAAAGACCATCCATGAGAACCACTGCATATTATTAAGCCTTTTAAATCTCTAATTTCTGATTCTGAATGGATTTAAATACAACTGCCCCCATAAATCTCCCCTCAAAAAGGATATTTCCAAATTAATTTGGATTCCTGTAGAGAGCTATATTCAAATATAAACAGAAAATAAATGGATTTTTATGATGAGCCCAGGTTTGGGAGGATTATTTCACATCTCACTATATAAATATGACCTACATTTTCATAACAAATAATTTCCAAACATAGAATACTTTAAGAGGTTTAGGTACTGTATCTGGTCAATTCTTTACCATTGTGATTAAAATATATAAGAATATAGCTTCTGAAACATGAAAAAACTTCTTCATTAGCAGCTTACATGCATAAGTATATGAAATAAAATAAATATTGACTAGATCTATACTACATTTTAGTTACAGCTGATGACAGACTGTTCACATTTTTCTCCCCATCTGCAGTCAGTTTTGTTACCCCTCCTACTTTAAAAATGTATATTAGAATAAACAGAAACAAATGTTTGAAGCTTGTGCCTGCTCCTTGCCAACATGTTAAAAATCAGTTTTCTTACACAGTTTATTTACAGTAGAAAACCTTGACATCTTTATACACAATACCTATACTGAAAATGCTGAAAAACTATACTGAAAATGCAACATTTGCACATACTCATATGTTCCTAAGTAGCTTGCTGAATTGAGGCATGAAACACCTGTACAACAGTACAATTGTTCATAAATTCTGACATCTCTCATCTCACACTATCACACAGGGCAACCAGCGATTTAAAATCTTACTCCCTGGACTCGGAAACCAAATGCTACTTAGGAAGCTAAAGAATGTGAAGAAGTAGTGGGGTACCTGGGGTCTCTGCTTGGCATATGCAATTACAACTGCATGTGAAATCTAGTGAGCAAAAATCTACATTTTTGGTGGGCCTAAAACTGAGATTAGTTTGAATGTCAATACTTTCTAGATTTATGGTTACAAGGGTTCATTTCAGGTTTTCATGCTGGTATAGGAAGTCAACACAGTGGGAAGAAAATAACTAAAATACTAACTCTGTATCCAGGTTCTAAGCAGGAGGTAGTAGTTTCTCAAACTAAAGTATAATAAAACAAAAATGTTGTACCTATTCTAGTGATGAATAACCCCGTAATATGACTATAACTGAAATAGTTGGAAGGAAAAAGAATACATATTTTTAGTAAGTTTTGTTTGCTTTGAGAAGGTATATTGGACCAATTAAGAGATTAATGTTCCAGGGAGTTACCCTGATGGGCCTCCTCAGTTTTTAAATACGGTTTTTACTCCTCTGGGAATTTTGCATGAGTAAGGGAAGGACAGGTAAATTCTAATATGTTTGGGATTTTGCCCTTTATTAAGTGCATTATTAATTATTATCCCTTTATTATTGCCCTTTATTAAGTGCATTATTATCATTCTCCTGAGGAAAGCACATGTGTGGTGATTCAAAAGAACACCAGTATTTTGAGACTTATCAGAACAACCCTTTGGTTGGTGCTCATTTCAACAAACTAGATGTGATCATTGGTAAACCAAAAACAGATACTAAAAACCATCAGCACAGAAAATATCTACTTGTTTTTCATCAGTGTTTCTAGTTCTTTTAAAAAGTGCTAACTGGGGCCCCAAAACACCTATTGGGTACAAAGATTTTTTTTTCTTCACTCTTGAGCTTTATTAAAGACTTGAGACTGTTTCTCTCTCTCTACCCTCTTGGAACATTTTATCTCATTCAGGTAAGGCCTAATTGACCTTTTATGGTCAAAGAAGCTCTTTATTATTTCTGAACATTAGAAATGGACAACTGATAAAACATGCTTTTAATTGCATTGATGTCATCAGGACAGATCGCCTTTCTCGTGCCTGAGAATTGTGCACATTATTAGAGCTATATGTGCCTGATAGACATGGCGTTTTGGTTGCTTCCACTCACGTTGCTTTCTATTGCTCAGAGTCATGCAAGCCCGTTCAGGGTGGAATTCCACCAGGATGGTTTGCACATCCTGTCTGAGCTGCTGCAAAACCAGGCTTTTCTACACTTGAGGCCCTCCCAGAGCACAACAGCCAAGGGAGGCAATATTTGAAAATACCAGATAGTGCATGCATTTGGCCTGCATGTTTTTCCACATCACTTATATTTGCCTAATAAACCATGCTCCTACCTAAGGAATTAAAATGCATCTTCTCTCATTGCAGCTGTACATAGGAATATTGAGCAGAATTTCAGGTTTTGCAATTGTGAAGGCTGGCAAAGTGGAATCCTCTTTTGAGAAGGGTAGATGACCTCTTTTGAGAAGGGTCTAGGGACACTTCTGCCTACCAGAAGCAGCTAGACTCCGGACATGACATTCTTCTTGCTGGAATGCACTGAGAGTTTCTTGCTCTGGAAAACATCCAGATGTTTATGGCAAATCAGGCCATCCATTTCTGCTCTGGTAATCCATTCTGCTCACACTAATTGGGCAAGACAAGACACAAGAGTGCTGTTGTCTGGCAGACCTCAGACAAGGGTATTCCCAAGTTATTTGTAATCGTTTAGAGCTTCCCCAACTGGAAGTAGATGAAACATTTTTATGCTCAGAGAGACCTTTTACAAATCCCCAGGCCTACTTCCCCTTGGTAAGGAAGTGGAGCAGCCCAACCTGAGATGTCTGAAACCATGGCAGTGTGCTTAGTAAGGAGGGTCTGAGGCACTAGCATGAACGACCCAAAGTGAGACACTCTAGCAAGCGGAAGTGCTTTGTGGTTTTGTTACAAAGGCTCCCCTTGCGGGCAAGCCTTTGAACCATACTTGAAAGAGAGGACTCAGCCCAGAGGGAAAGCCTCTTTTCATGCTCTGGGTAATGCTGGTGGGCCACAGTGATGCCTGGGATGCCCAAGTTGAGAAAGAAGTGAATGTTTGCCACGACAAATCTGTATCGTGTCAGCTGTTTTGATGAGAGAGCACAAGCACCTTCAACTAAGGCCAGGATATGAAATCAGAGGCAGTTGTATAAAACAAGGCAGACTATACAACAATACTCACGCCTCACTAGAAAATTAAGCTGGTTTAACTACATTGGTCAGGGGTGTAAAAAATCCACACCCATGAGCTGCATTGTTAAGCTGTTCTAAGTCTCCATGTGCACAATGCTAGGTCAATGGCAGATTTCTTCCATCAACCTAGCTACCACCTAAGGGAGGTGGATTGACTCCAATGACCAGAGAACCCCTCTGGTTGGTGTAGGTAGCCTGTGCCCTGAAGTGCTGCTGAGGCTCAGCTGTGCCACGGTAGCATTTTAAGTGTAGACATACTCAGTGTTGGAAATACTATGCCATTATTCCTCAAGTTATAAACTATTTATCAGTGAGCTTTTGAATAAGTGATGGATTAAATTACCCAATACTACTTCAGTTAGTCAGTAATTAGGGGTGCTTATTGGTTGGATATTGCATAAATAGTTAGATCTAACCAGTTATCAAAGAAGACAATATTTCCATTTTATTATGTTGGGTTTGGCTGCAACTTGTGTTATGCATACATCTATGCCTCCCCAGGTGCAGAAAAACAGACATTTATAAAAAAAAAAACAAAAAACCCATCAGTGCACCACATATAGTATAATCATGACTATCAGTAAAACTGGTTCTTATTGTTCAGTTTATCACAACAGCTGTAATTCTGGAAACAATACAGTTAGCTACAACTAGCTTAGAGCATCCAGTTAAGCTATTTGCAAGATGTTGCACATCAGTTTCTGGAAAGGAACCTTTAATGCAGTCTGGGAAGTTAAAATGGTTTCCCCTAAATCTGTCATGAATAATAATTGTAAAGGGTTCAGGCATTGCTTTTTTGCTATACCTAGCAACATATCAATGGCAAATGGCCCAAAAATCCTTACAAGAAATTAATAACCCAGCCAGAACCAGCATTTTAATTAAGATACGTGCCACCTTTTTAACTCCATGCACCTGAAGAAGTGGTTTTTTTACCCACGAAAGCTTATGCCCAAATAAATCTGTTAATCTCTAAGGCGCCACCTGACTCCTCCTTGTTATTGTAGGAGGATAGACCTAGTAAAAAGGCTTTTAGGTTATGCACAAGTTGAACAGTGTGCAGCACGTAACGGTATAGTTTTCAGGAACAAAGTATGAATGTTTCCAGGGAAGGACATTTAATACAAGTTCAGTGGGGTTTCCTTGCCCCCTGATTGTAAGAAAACTTTTGGGGCAGAAACTCAGCTGGTGTAAATCTATACAGTTTTATTGGCTTCAAAGGAGCTAGGCTGATTTCCAGCAGCTAAGGATCTAGCTCTTTGTCTAAAAGGGAGAAGAGCCAGGGAGAACACACATGGGGTTCATCACAAACTAGGAGAAACATTTTGTGGGAACCACATATTAAAATATTGGCTCTATAGAGAGGGCAGATAGGGGGAGGGTGAAAGTTCAAGGTTAGCTTGGCGTGTCACTCAATGTCTGCCTGAATCTTATCTCACCCTTCTGATCAGCAGCATTCAGCGTCTCAGAAGAAAGACCTTGGAAGGACAAGGCGGCAAGGATGTGAGTGAAAACATGTGGAGGGGCTAGGGAAAATAATTGCTGCAGTGAGTGAGAAACATTTCTCTGTTAACTTGTTTTTATTTTTAAAAATCATCTTTTACCTTACTTGTGAATAAGTAAACACAATACAGTGCAATCAAGCATTTACATTGTTGGTGCACAAAATACATTTTATGTGGTTAACGTACTTAAAAAGTACTTTTAGGGCAAGAGTTTTAGTACTGCTTCTATATAAATTCACATGAAAAACTGCAGGCAAATAATTTGCACACATCATTACCATGATTGTGTACAGTGCTATGCACGAAATTGACCATTAGTTTTGAAAATTCATTCAAACTTAATCATAGCATGTTCTTAGAACAGAAGATACTCCAGCACAGCAGACGATATATATAGAGAAAGAGATTGAGCTTTTAATGATGCCCACTGTCCATGGGACAAATACCAAATTTCCCACATCATCAATTAATTACTCTATATGAGACTATATAATCAACAACAACCTTGAAGAAAAAAAAACACTCTCCAAAAATACTTTGCCTCAAACAAAATCCCAGACCCCTGAACTATCCAATATTATTCATGTTGATCTTGCTCATCAACAACTTAAATGCATCTTTCTTGCTATTTTAATTTTCCCCAATTTTTTTTTAAATTTAGAAATACCAAATGCTTTTGATCCTCAGATACAACTATCTTAGAAACAGCCCAGGCGTATGGTTTCCCCAGTATTGTTAGTTCTGTTCAGGTTTTTACCCTAATTACAACAAGCTAATGTAAATAGGTTTTCATTGTGTTTGTGGAAAGAGCAGGAGTCTGAGTTGGGAAAGATGAAGAAGTGACAGCAGTGGGGAAGGGCAGAAACAGGGAACAGCTGATACAAAAATGGCAGCAGTAGTCTCGTCTCCAATTACACAGCCTACCCACCACATAGGGATTTGTCCCCATCCCCAGAGTAGTCATCGTGGGGTCCCATCAGCCCCTACCTAGGGTGATGTCTACTAAATAAGTTAGACATGTTATCATCATCAGTTGTAGTGTTATTTACAACAGGTGTGCAGACTAGGAGTCACCTGTCACCATCCATCAGCGGTACTGATCTGGGCAGTGGGCATGTGATTTAAACTGTTCAGGATAGGACAGGCAGGGCAGATAAGGTGGGGGAGTTGCACTGTATGTAAGGGAGCAGTATGACTGCTCAGAGCTCTGGTATGGAACTGCAGAAAAACCTGAGAGTCTCTGGATTAAGTTTAGTAGTGTGAGCAACAAGGGTGATGTCGTGGTGGGAGTCTGCTATAGACCACCGAACCAGGGGGATGAGGTGGATGAGGCTTTCTTCTGGCAACTAACGGAAGTTACTAGATCACAGGCCCTGGTTCTCATGGGAGACTTCAATCACCCTGATATCTGCTGGGAGAGCAATACAGCGGTGCACAGACAATCCAAGAAGTTTTTGGAAAGTGTAGGGGACAATTTCCTGGTGCAAGTGCTGGAGGAACCAACTAGGGGCAGAGCTTTTCTTGACCTGCTGCTCACAAACTGGGAAGAATTAGTAGGGGAAGCAAAAGTGGATGGGAACCTGGGAGGCAGTGACCATGAGATAGTCGAGTTCAGGATCCTGACACAAGGAAGAAAGGAGAGCAGCAGAATACGGACCCTGGACTTCAGAAAAGCAGACTTCGACAACCTCAGAACTGATGGGCAGGACCCCCTGGCAGAATAACATGAGGGGGAAAGGAGTCCAGGAGAGCTGGCTGTATTTTAAAGAATCCTTATTGAGGTTACAGGGACAAACCATCCCGATGTGTAGAAAGAATAGTAAATATGGCAGGTGACCAGCTTGGCTTAACAGTGAAATCCTTGTTGATCTTAAACACAAAAAAGAAGCTTACAAGAAGTGGAAGATTGGACAAATGACCAGGGAAGAGTATAAAAAAGTTGCTCGGGCATACAGGAGTGAAATCAGGAAGGCCAAATCACACCTGGAGTTGCAGCTAGCAAGAGATGTTAAGAGTAACAAGAAGGGTTTCTTCAGGTATGTTAGCAACAAGAAGAAAGTCAAGGAAAGTGTGGGCCCCTTACTGAATGAGGGAGGCAACCTAGTGACAGAGGATGTGGAAAAAGCTAATGTACTCAATGCTTTTTTTGCCTCTGTCTTCATGAACAAGTTCAGCTCCCAGACTACTGCACTGGGCAGCACAGCATGGGGAGGAGGTGGCCAGCCCTCTGTGAAGAAAGAAGTGGTTCGGGACTATTTAGAAAAGCTGGACGAGCACAAGTCCATGGGGCCGGATGCGCTGCATCCGAGAGTGCTAAAGGAGTTGGCGGATGTGATTGCAGAGCCATTGGCCATTATCTTTGAAAACTCATGGCGATCGGGGGAGGTCCCGGATGACTGGAAAAAGGCTAATGTAGTGCCCATCTTTAAAAAAGGGAAGGAGGAGGATCCTGGGAACTACAGGGCAGTCAGCCTCACCTCAGTCCCTGGAAAAATCATGGAGCAGGTCCTCAAGGAACCAATTCTGAAGCACTTAGAGGAGAGGAAAGTGATCAGGAACAGTCAGCATGGATTCACCAAGGGCAAGTCATGCCTGACTAATCTAATTGCCTTCTTTGACGAGATAATTGACTCTGTGGATGAGGGGAAAGCAGTAGACGTGTTGTTCCTTGACTTTAGCAAAGCTTTTGACACGGTCTCCCACAGTATTCTTGCCAGCAAGTTAAAGTAGTATGGGCTGGATGAATGGACTATAAGGTAGATAGAAAGCTGGCTAGATTGTCGGGCTCAACGGGTGGTGATCAATGGCTCCATGTCTAGTTGGCAGCCGGTATCAAGTGGAGTGCCCCAAGGGTCGGTCCTTGGGCCGGCTTTGTTCAATATCTTCATTAATGATCTGGAGGATGGTGTGGATTTGCACCCTCAGCAAGTTTGCAGAGGACACTAAACTGGGAGGAGAGGTAGATACACTGGAGGGTAGGGATAGGATACAGAGAGCCCTAGACAAATTAGAGGATTGGGCCAAAAGAAATCTGATGAGATTCAACAAGCACAAGTGCAGAGTCCTGCACTTAGGACAGAAGAATCCCATGCATCACTACAGACTAGGGACCGAATGGGTTTAAAGTTTCATTTATGGCTGCACATGGCTGGGTGGAAAACAAGTGATGTTTCTGTTTGTTTTTCCTTTTTTTTTCTGGGTATATTTAATGTTTTTTAACTTTGCTCTGATGTTCTAAAAACCCTGGCACGAAGTGTAAACACAGCCATTGCCCAGAGAGAAGGACGGCTTTCTTATCAGAGTTATTTCACCTTTACTCCTATGAGAGGAGCTGTTGTTCAGCATGTGGACTCACCCCTAAGAAATGCAGTGTGGGACTCTAGGGTATTATGCATAACTTTCCCTTTATAACTTTCATTTGTTTCCAGTTGCTCCATACAATTATTAAGGGATGGAAAAACTCAGAGGGATCCTGAAACTTGCATTCTTAAACCTAGGCTCATTGAAGGTTTTGACTTGTTCTGAAGGAATCAGAATAATTAGCAATACGGAAAAGAGGTAAAAATATAAATATTTCACTACTGAATTCCTCACTAGATTAGCTCATTTCTAAAGGTAGATTCCGGTTTTATCCCAGTCCCCCATATGCGTCTGGGATCAGGGGTGTAATCCAATAGGGCCTCCAACTGGCCTCCCCTCATGCATACTCAACTTGCTGAGAACACACTTTCTGTGCACTAATGTACACACATTGGGCGATATTATTTTATGAAACATGTATGTTGCGGTAGCACCTAGAGGCACCAGGGTCCCATTGGTACTGGGTATTACACACACAATAAAAAGAAAATCATTAATTCATGCCTGTGAAGGTGTTAGAATTTAAAGGCACAAAATCCATTTGGCCCATGGGCTGGGTGCGTGCACAGATGAGTACTAACATGCAGAAAGTGTGCACATGTGCAAAGCTGCACATGTACACGTGGTGGCTGGGGTCTGACAGTCTCAAAAATCCAAATTCTACAATTGATTAACAAGCTCAGGTCACGCTGCAATCAATGGGAACTGAGCATACACACCTGCAGGAAGAATTCAGTTCTGAATGTGTGACATCTTTAAACCATTGAAAGCTTTGCTCCATTGAATTCATTGTAATCCATTTCTATACAGAAAAGGCGACCTACAGCAGATGAAAATCAAGGAAGTAGATGGCATCATATACAAAGTTTGCATCTTCAGACACAGGGGGGCAAATAAAAGGCACTGTGGCTGGCCTTCCATGCCTTCCCTTAAGTTTGTCCCTTACTATATTATATAAAACGAACAATAGTAACACAGCTCCTATAGTCTCCCATCCCTATTGCCTTCTCTCCCACATCCCCCAAGGGAAAAAACTTCTCTTCTGAATGCTGAGCAATCTCTCCCCTATCCAGCAGAACTCTTAAGCATGTGCTCAACTTTGAGCACATGGCTACAGTAGGACTAATCACACACTTAAGTGCTTTGCTGGATTGGGGGCAATCTGGATTCAGCTGCTGGCAACCCGTAAAAGAACTAAATCAGAAGGAAAAGAATGTAGACCGTCCAATGTTTTGTCCTTTTTGCCATCTAATTAAAAAAGTATATCACAATCCAGCAGAATTTTATTAATCTCTAACACATTAGGGGCAGATACTACCATCCTCACTTCCAATGTACCTTACACTACCAGAAGTCTCACTGGAATAATAAATGCCTTATTTTGCAATACATTGCTCTTTATAGAATTATTTTTTCTTCGTGTCTCATAAAGCCAAAATAAATATAAATAAAGCGAGTAAATAAAGAAATAGGAGGACAGTAGGTACCCAAGAGAACTAGTCAGTGGGCCTGATTTTGTTCCCCAACACTTTTACACTGGTGTAATTCCGTTTGCTTTAACTGCATTACTCCTGGTTTACACTGGCATAGGTGAGAAGAGAATCAGGAGCAATGTGTATTTTTGTGCATTATGGAATCAGTTCAACACCCCATCTTCCTGCTCCCAACCTGTAAGGGTCAAATATGTGATTGCCATTTTGTACATAGAAGCAAAGAATTCAGGAATGAATAGTGTAATGGTGTCCTACTACAATCAATTTGAATAAGTCATGTACAACAAAATTCCAGATATTAACGTCCATATCAGAAGACTGCATGATGCTGTTACAGTATGCCTTGTCCTAATTAATATTGAACTGACAGCTGCACTTTCCTAAAATAAATACAGTGCATGTGCAGTTGGTGTTAATACATGTAAAAAGAAATACTTAAATACAATATATATATATATATTTTTTTTAAATTCATGCATCTGTGATTTGTATTTAAAACACTGAAAAGAATGCAGTGCTTTGCTGAGTGTGGAGATTTCAAATCATTTCCATTATTCAATGGTGAATGAGAAGAAAAATAAAGTAGATTTTCTTTAAAAACAAGACAACATTTTTCATTGACGTCTAAATATTTTTGACTCAATATCATTAGGAGATCATCTATATTAAGAAGGTACATTTCATCCTGTGTGTGTAGAATTGAGATATTCCCACAGATTTACTACATTTTAAGGCTAGAATAATTTAAAAAACAGAACAGGCCTGATGAGTTGTAGTAGCATAAAGCTCCTGTAATGGAATGGTGAAAATGGAGCCATAGGGACCAAAAATAAATAAATAAATGAAATCAACACACAACGCAGGTACAAGAAGTAAGTTTTGACAGTTTCCACTATTAAGGCTGGCAAGTTTAATCAGTTTTGTAATCACAACCGACTGTAGACAAAAAAATTACTGTGTTTTGACCAACTTTTCAAATAAATCCACTCCTCACCTGACTGGGGAAAAAGATGAAGAAACATTTGATGGGCTCCCAGCCAAACATAAATCTTGCTTGTATGGTTTTGGTTTTCCACACAAAAGTTTTACACAGTTATATTAATATATCTTAAATTCTGATCAATTTCAATTTATGGCCCAGATCCATAGATCTTGCATTTCTGTGTGGCTCCATTGACTTATGCCAGTTACACCAGCTGCCAATACATAAAAAAAAATCCATATTTTTAATTATTCTGTCGTTCCCCTCCCTATACGTGTGTGTGGCAACAAACAGCTAGAGGTTTCTACATCTTCCTTGAAAATATAAATTACTTGGGCAAAGTGAGCTGCAGGCTCTGAGGTATCTTGACACTTGACAATAGTAAGGCTAAGGGGGGAAATGTAAGTGCTGATCATTAGATTATAGCTGAAGTATTCTTTTTTCCCCAGCTATGTTCCCTTGAGACCCAGGTGTTAATAAAATCAAACGAAACGAAAATGGGTAAATTATTGCAAGCTATGAACACCTACATTTTGCCATGCCTCACTAGTTTCCAATACCACATCGTTCTTCAGACTACCAAAGAAAAAGATGCAATTTCCTTCTGTAGACTAGGTGGTGCAAGGGAAGGACAAAAGAGACAAGATATTGCAATCCAAAGGTCAGTGACCCAGTCACTTGTATAATTACAGCATTTCATTTATATTCTACCAGTCTGTTGGTAAATTGGTGGCTAAAAATAAAGCAATGTTTAAAGTCTTTCATAGCTAGCAACACAGCTCTAAGGCCAGAATATCAGATAAGGACAGGAAAGCAGGTACCAGCTGTAATTTATTTTCTAAAAATAAAAACATACCTTACACAAAGAACCATGTCAGATCTGAAACAAGGTTACATCTTGTCTCCTCACTTCAGAATTTCTGTGAATAGATTTGATCCCTATTCTAAACAGTAGAGACACTGTTTGAAGGGCTTCAAGTTCTATAAGAAAAATTTCTGAATGCAATAAGCATCCAATTTAACCTCCCACAATGGATAGAATTTACACCTTCTTCAGACTTAAGTATGTAATTTTTGTCCAGTCTAGTTGACTTTTCCTAGCCTTGCATGATCAAACTATCCTGAGATCACATCCCTCTGCTGCTTTCTGACATGTAACAGTCTCAGACTTTCCATAATGATCTGCACGGCTAGAAGAAGTGAGATGGAGGGAAAGCCAACAAGACAGTCTTGCATCCCAAGAGAACCACAGAAATGCTGTGGGTAAGTTAATGCTGAACTTGTCCTCATTAAATGACTTACCTTTCTCTGGATCTGGGAGTTTAGTTTGGACCCATCTCTGGGCATATGCCAGTAGATTTTTTTTAATGTCCAGACTTCATTTGTGTCCCAGCATCAACTGAACTATGCTGACTCACACCAGCTGGGAATCTGACCCTATATTTGTACCATGTTATTTGGGGGCAAGATTCCCATTTAGAGCAAACTTCTGCTCTTCAATCCTCACTACAGCCCTCTGATGCATATTCTGCACTTGTTCCATTTATATCACAGTGGATGCAGTAAGTGAAATAGAGATCCACAAGGCAGAGATCAAAGAGAATTTTGCACTAAATCCCATAGTTATGTACCCTTCATTATATCTACACTTCACGATGGAGGTGTAATTCCTAGCTCGAGGAGATGTTCCCGTGCTAGCTGATCCAGTCAGTGAATTAAAAACAGAGCATAGCTGCAGCGGCACAAGGGGCTGACTCCTCCCAGTATATATCCATCTGAGATACTAAGCATGCTCTCAGGGCAGCTAGCCCATCCCACCACTCAAAACACTACAGCTACACTTTATTTTTAACACACTAGTTTGATAAAGAAATAGTGCAGGGGGTCTCCTCGAGCTGGGAATCAAACCCCCCAGTTCCAAGCATAGATGTCCCATTAGTCAAAGAGAAGTCAAAGATGACATAGTACCTAGCCCTCTTCCCTATGATGTAAATGGCAGAACTATTTACTTCAGGCAGAGCTGGAATAAACCCATAGTACAGATACTCAGGTGATGAAACAGGATGATCATAATGGACAAGTAAAGTGCATCACAACATTACTGACTGTAGTGGGAAAGGAGTGGCTTAAATAGCTTTTCCAATCATTACATTTCACACAAACATTATTAGTTAGGTGGTTATGGTTTATTCACTGAAAATAAAAATAATTTTGTTTAGTTAATACTTTGACACACAGTGTAATTACCACCCAAGTGGGATTAGGAGTCAAATAATAATCTTGCTGTAGCGCAAGGCCTTTGTGCCTTTATTGTCCTTATATATGAGGGTTTGAATGGTAAAAATAGGGTATTGCCCCTTATCTGAGACTGGACATCAATGAATTAATGACATAGATATTGAAAATTGGGTTTTCATTTTTTTCAGTTTGCACTCTACTATACACATCTAGTTTACAATTCTTTTCTTGTTCTATTGCTTGTCTTTTTTAATAGCCATTTAAAAATGTATTTTGCAATTTAAATTTTTCCCCCAAGGAAGCTTTACAGTGAAGAATTGTCAATTGTCAATAAACATTTCCCTAAAAAATGTAATAACTATCACAGTCTACACAGGACTTTGGGTGCCCATATTTGTGGGGTCTAGGGATCCCTTCCCTAAAATGATGTATAATTCCTTTGGGCTTCGTCAGTGACATGACTGCTGAACTCTAAGGGCCCAGTACAAACAAGGCACAGGATTCCATCTTCAACATACCAGAGCAGGCACTCAGCAGCCTGTAGGATTTGGCCAAAACTGAGTAAGGAGCAAAGGATCAGACCTTGCATGGAACCATTAGGCACAGTTCTGATACTGGGGCAGTGTTGTACAGCACTTTATGGAATGAATTTCTCAGCCACTCAGTCCTTTGCTAAGTGTGACCGTGGTTTCACTGGAATTTTTGTCCAAGTAAACGCTGCAAGATTATTCCTTAAAATCAGTATTGTTTATGTAGCCTATTGCTTCTCAATATACTAGGTGATGCTGTGAGCTCAGGAGAGGAAAAAAGGGCTCACATTCCTCCGTAAGACAATGAGCAAGAGTGAGCTGTGGGATATGCTGTGTGGAAATATTCAGTTTTGCAGGAACTCAAGAGGAAAACAGTCTCTGTCCTGAAGAACCTGCAAACTAAATGTAGATAAACACAACACAAGGATGGGGTGAGAGACAGGCAAGGGGTACAGAACAAGAATATGAGGAAACTTTGACAATTAATGCTTGATACGTCAGAAGATTCAAGAACTTATTGAGGCCCGGCTTGACAAAGCCCTGGCTAGGATGATTTAGTGGGTGTTGGCCCCCTGCTTTGAGCAGGGGATTGGACAGATGTCCTCCTCAGGTCTCTTCCAACCCTAATATTCTATGATTCTATGACTTTTTCTTAATGTGTTAATAGACAAACTTCTTAATAAAATGACTCAAAGTGTCATGGAAATCTAGTTCTGTTTTCTCAATGAAAATCTCAGCAAAAGTTTGAATTCTCTTTAAGCCAGATGCACAGTTGGTCAAATAAAATAATTTTTTTCTGAAAGTGCTGACCCTTTCTTCTGCCCCAGTCAACATTTTGAAGTATTTCAAACAACTCTTTTTTATAGCTAGGAGCTGGTACTTATATTGGGGATATTTTTGAGGGGACATTATGTGGTGGGCGGGAGACACAAGAGTTGTTGATCATGGTAGGGAGGTAAGGGAGGGATGGAGGGCCACAGAGGAGGGAAGGAGCGAAAGGAGGAGGTGAGAAGATTCTAAGCGGGCAGAAAGGATGGAGGCAGAGGGAGATGAGGTGCATGGTGGGCAGGTTGTGAGTCAGGTCAGCAGCAGAGGGCTGAGAAATGTATTCACCTATGTGCCTGCATGTATATCTGAGATACACCTTCTTTCCTTTGGCGTATAATTCATGAGAATGTAGCAGGGCTCCTTAATCCGTCTCTGTGTGTGTTCACCCCAAAGCATGTGGTCACCACAAAAAGTCAGCATTTCTCAGCCATTAGCAGGCACTGGTATCTGAGATATCCCAGTTTCCGCTCTACTTAGAGTAGGAAACAATCGTTGGCAAATGTCGACTTTTCAGTAGTGACTATTGCTTGCAAATATAGGTCTTACATACTTGTGCATAGATAACAGTCATGTGTGTATACATCACACACAAAGACATACTTGATTTTAATAAAATGTATATTGAAAAACAGCATTGAAAACAGATTGCCAACTATTTTCCAAGTGGGGAAAAAACCCAGAATGGATAAATACATGTTATTGATCTGCAGAACGTGAAGTGTATTAAGTACTGCTATTAGAACAGAAGAGTAGACATTCTGAACTCAATACAATTTCTTTGAAGATGAAAGTCGTTAGATTTCAGTGAGAAATTGAAGTAGAAATTCCGATTGACACAAAAATATTTAACTTGCATTCTACAGTATTGTGAGCACTTGGTAGTATGATTAACAATAGTGTAATTGTAACTGCAAAGAAGAAGAAGAAAAAAATGGATTCCAGAGGTTCTCAAACTGTGGGGTGGGACCCCAAAGTGGGTCACAACCCCATTTTAATGGGGTCACCCAGGGCTGGTTTAGACTTTCTGGGGCCCAGGGCCAAAGCCTGCTCCCCACCACCTGGGGCCAAAGACCAAGACCAAGGGCTTCAGCCCTGGGTGGCATGGCTCAGGTTACAAAGCCCCTGGACTTCAGCTTTGACCTCCCTGCCGAGGGTGATGGGGTTGGGCTTTGGTCCCTGCACCCGGGGTGGTGGGACTCAGGCGGGCTCAGTCTTCGGTTCCCCCTCCTGGGGTCATGTAGTAATTTTTGTTGTCAGAAGGGGGTCACGGTGCAATGAAGTTTGAGAACCCCTGGATTACCCTAATCAAATCTAATGTCGCCTTGCCTGTCTATGCAGTCCACATTTTGTTTTCAATTGCTCAGAAATTTGTAGTTAGAAAAAAGGAAATCCTGGTTTCTGAAAGTCAACAGCCAAAATAAAAATGTCCAACCTAGCGTTTCTGTGATTGTACGCTACCAGGATGACATTGTTTGTGCCACATTTTCCCCTCAGGTGCACATCTGTGGTTTCCATTAATTTCAGTGATAGTTGGGCACATACATCTGAGGGGAGAATGTGGCCTTTACATTGTAGATAGTCTGAACACAGCACAGGTCAGCGGTCATAGTATTTTTTTCCTTTTGAAGGGCAAAAACAGCCTGGTTAGGAAATGCTAGATTTTCTGGGGGTCAAAGCTGAGTTCTGAAATTTACTAAAGGGCTCATGACCAGGAAGGAGTAAACCAACTCCTACCTTAGCTCTTGTACTGAACCAAATGTTTTTCAAAATCTGGGACTGGCTTATTTAAGAAGCCATCCCATCTCTTCCATATAAACCCTCAGACAGGGTGAAGGCTCACTCCCTGCAGCCTCGCTTACGTGCCCTCAGAGGTCTTCCCCTCCTGCCTCAGTTTATATTCTGGCAACTGTCCCATCCAGCTCATCTTCCTCCCATGACTCTTGTATTCCCTCTCACCTTCATCTCCAAGCTTGTCACCTCCACCGAAATGCTGAAAGGTCTCTGAGAACAGTTTGGCTTATAATTACATTTTCTATTTTTTCCTCTTCCCTGATGTGTTACTATGGGGATATTGGTTTAGAACCAGGGGTCCATACTCCCCTTCGTTCAGAGGGAAGTCTGTGCTATGCAAGGGAGAGTTTCACCTTTGCATTATGCTCCATGTCCTTCTCATTGGCTCTCCAAAAACTTCTTGGTGGGGCTTAGAGCAGATCAGAAAAATTTAGACAGAACCATTTTCCCTCAGAAAATGCCTATTTTGCACTACAATAGAAGAAAATTATTTCATGGAGCCATTGAAAATATTGTGGTGCATGCTACTTTGTGCAACATTTACTTTGGCAAGTGTTCGCTGAAAAGAAGTGGTAAAACCAAAGTCCAGCAAAGTGGTCACTAACATAACGCAATGTTCTGGCCACTGCCAAATGGACCAGGTGGTGAACATTTGCAAGAAGCATTAAAAAAAAAAAAAGAACAGTAAGTCTCCTCCTGAATTCATCAGGAATTGGTTAGGCCCTAAAGCAAGGTTCCTATAATATTAGTATCATTTCAGGCTCATCTCTTACAAGTACTTATGAATAATTCCCTGAAATTCCCTGGATAGTAAAAATCCCATGCAAAAATGTGGAGAACAGGGGTCTGAAGGTTAAGTACCTGAAGGCAATTGGATAACCAAATACATAAAAAAATATATATATATACAGCACCTTGTAGCCATCACCCAGAACACTGCAGCATCACTATATTGTAAACTGTAGAACTTTAGATCATTATTGCAGAATACAAATTTCCAGTGGCAATATCTCCATTGTATATCTTCATAACAAAGTCCAGTATCTAGGGATAGGGTGAAAAAATATCTGATGGTCTGAAAAACCTTCACCCTTTGATGATCAGAAAATCCTTTCTCTGTGCTGTATTTCCCATCCTATTGTACTAAAGCGAGCAAACTAAGTTCTGCCCTGACTTGAACTCCGCATCTGTCTAAAGGGATTGCATGGTGCACGAATCAGGGCAGAATCTGGCTCATCACTAGATAGTGATCTAATATTTTAAATGCATTTTATTTATCATTTGAAAGACACACCTTTCCATTACAAATATTGAAACAAGGCTCCCAGGGATCCACCTATTTGTATTCTCTCCTTAGCCAAAGACAAGATTAAGAACCTAAAAGAAAAAGGAAACACTAATATTGTCATTGCTTTTAGAGGTGTAACTTGGTTGATATCACTCCTCTCCCAGTTTGAACACTTTGTTTAACAAGGAATTCAACTGGCTGCTGAGTAGCTGCAGGCTGAGAGTGTGTGACAAGACTGATTGTCAGCTTGTAGACTGAATATGTCACAGAGCTGATAAACATTCACTCTTTGCAGAAGTAGCGGGAAGGGAGAGAATTGGCTGTCTCATGAATGGTAGACCTTTAGAAGCTGGTAAAACATCAGCACTGCAGTCAGATGCCAGCCTTATTTGGCAGACAACAGCTGCAGACATCAAAGAGGATAAGAAATGAAAAGGAAGGCAGAAAAAGTGAGGTAAAAGGGAATGGAGTCTGCAGTATTTTTATGAGGTAGATGGATTACTTTCTATTAAAATCTGGTTTGTTTATATTCTCATGTTATCAGTTTGCCTGATTTATTAAAAAAACATTTTTAAAAGATCTGCAGGCACAACTTGAGCCTTAAATTCCAGACATGTCCAACAGGGGGTCCCCGGCCCATTGAACAACACTGTGTTTCCATCAAAATCAACGTGAATTCCATGCAATAAGATGGGATTTTAAAGCCCCAGGATTGCACCAAGTCTAAGTGAAAGTGGTGGGAGCTAGTTAGCACACACTGAACAATATTTACTTCATCATTACAACATTCTGAACCTATTTTACGGGGTATATGGAAATATAAATCACAGCTGCATGGACTGCTCAGTATTGGAGAAAGGGGTCTGTTAAGATTTAGAAAGCTTTCTGGCTGAAGAGCAGTTTCTTGCTTGATACAACCCAAGGCTAAGCCAAAGGGAAAAGCAAAATGTGCCGGTATGTGTCTATAACAGAGACCACACATGTGTGCTGGGTGGTGCAAGTTTATTAATCCAGGCTATGTATGCCCAATTACATGTTATTACCATGTGGCATACATCAATACCTGTATATCAACTGTTATAGAAAGATACAGTAGCTTTATGAAGATAGATTAGAGAACAACACTGAAAATATGTTCTTAATGAACAACAGTGGAGTAAGGAAATAACTAGCTGTACATGTTTGGGGACAGATTTTCAAGTGGATGCACAAAAACATGCACAGGCCCAATTTCGGCTGACAGTGCTGCTCCGAAAAGTTAAGTATTTTACAAACGTTCCAAAAGACAAAACATTTTGTTTGACATTTGCTGTGAAATTCTTGTTTTAATTTTTTTTTTGCTGAATTTTTTTCAGAAATTAAGTTGGAAAAAATAAAGTATTAACAATAAACTCCCACTCTCTCCCAGATTTTAACTTCCCCTCCCAGTCTAGAACCAATCAGTTTTTCCAACTGAAAAAAAATTCCCAGCAAAATTAAATTTGTCATTTAAAAAAAAATCATTTTCAAATTCTTTTGTTCAAAAAGGCATTTTTATATCAAAACAAGATGATGGAAAGGTTAACTAGCTCTCTTCACAAAACTTTAATGCTCATGCACAAATCAAAATGGATGCCTTCACACATGGGTACTATGCGTGTACATAAACCATGACTTGAACAGGCATTTGGGGGCATGTGCACACCCATGTTGGCTGTATGTCTGCTTGAAAGTGTGTCCCTTTATAATCTTCGCTCTTCTCTGCATACAAAGGGCTCAGCCTTGCAAGATGCTGAGCCTTCTGGCCCTGATCCTGCAAGCAACTAAGCATGTGCTTAATTTTTAGCACATTAGTAATTCCTCTGAAACTTTTGTGATTATTCACATGTATAAAGTTAGGCACATTATACTTAAACATAACTTAAGTACTTTGTTGGATGAGGGTCAGAGGGCTTGGCACTTTGCATTGCATGATCAAGCCCTAACAGAACTAGTTTAGATGTATTCAAGATAATTGACTCTGATATGAAGATTTAAATATTAAATAATTTATATATTCACACACACAAATGTATGTGTAAACGTAGGTTGAGTCATGCCATTATCCATCAGAAAATGTCAGATGGAAGGTGTACTGGACTCTTTCATAACTTGCTTCTCACCAGTCCTTCAGCAAAACACTGAACAGAGCAAAAACCAAACAAAAACAAAAACAAAAGCTCAAAACAAAACAAACCACCATCAGTTTTCCCACATTGTACCTTTGCTCTTCTAATTGTTTTAAGTTCTTCAAAGCAGCACTTTCCATTATTTTCTTCTGCCATCTAGTATAATACATACACACGGTATAATAAGGGATAGCTGCTGCAGAGCTACCTTTAGGCCTTGTATTTTGTGACCTGACTTCACAATGGTTTTGATTTATTAGAAGATAAACCCTTTCCAATGTTGTTTGTTTTTAAATGAACTGTAAATAACCAATTCAGTATGACAAAGGCTAAATATTTCCTTTTAAATTCTAATGCTGTCTGGCTTCACTTACAGTATCATTTACCACAGCATACTTTTGTTGATCCTCTTACTTATATATGTTGACTATATGTATATTTATATATTTGTACTGTTAAAAGATAAATGAATATTTTATTTGGGTAAAGTCAACAGATGTTAAGGTTGGTGTTAGAATTATTACGTATCCTTAGTTGGCGATTTCCATAGCTCGTGATATTGGGGCAAAGAGTCTTTCATTTACTAACATGTTTAATGGCACCTTCCCTTAAATTGCATATAGCAACTCTAACTGTAACTTAACCGCGATTTTGGTTTTGAATTGTGTAAATGGGCGCATGCGCATGCTCACGCAAACACGTTTTAAATCTCTAATTTAGTACAATGCCAAGTTCCTGCTGACCCATGCTTTGTATACACCAGGCAAAACCCTTCTGTAGAAGAGATGCAAAGATTTTCACAGAACAGATAGACTGGTCTACTGCTTCCTGCCTGGCCACGCTCCCCAACCAGCGTAGCTCTCCAGCACTGTAAACAGCCTCCAGACACCCCCTCACTGCGTGGCTCCCCTCCCCAGCCAGTTCTCATTCTCCGGCTGCAGCACCAAACCTCAGCTCCAGTTCTACTAGCAGCCCTGGTCCTCAAGCCAGTCATGCTCCATAGCTCACCAGCTGTCTTCCATGGATCCCTACATGCCACACCTCTAGAGTCCATTCTCCCTCTTCTGCTGAGGTCTGCAATAGAGGAGTCCGGCTTCACTGGACCTGAGCATGTCTCCCAGCTGCCTCTGTGCCCATACACCAAAGCCCAGAACCTCCTCTCCCCCTGCTGTTTCCCCTGACCACATTCCCAGACTCAGTGTTCCCCAGTACCCCACCCAACCGACCCTAGCAGTTCCAGAATACAGCTAAGTGCTTATCACTTAAAACTTTAAGTGCTAATTGCTTAGTAATGAAAACTTTAATCGCTGAGAGATTAAACGTTTAATTGCTAAGTGGCTGGCGGAGTTCCAGTCCACAACAACCAAGATTCACAAACGCCCTTTCGATGAAAACTCCACCATGATCAAGTGTGTAGAGACTTATACGCATGCAAGGCACTTAAATATTCCCAGGGGTGAGGAAAAAAGGTGTCTGAAGAATCATGTGTAAATGTAAAGCATGGCTAATTTTGGATTAAGTACCCTATGGAAATTTACATCATAATTTCCAAATTCTCCAGAAAAATCCTCATCTTGAACTTTCTTTTAACCACACATATTTTTAAACAAATTTCTTCCTCCAGTCACAAATTAAAGGGCTAGGGGAGGGGAGGCAGAGAAAGCAGGGCTTAAAGTGGCATAGTCTTAACTGTGGAGTCACTACTGTGCTTTCATCATATTGGACAGGACAAATAAACTGAGGTACCATACGGTCAGGAGAAATTCCTCCCTCTTCCTAAAAAATATGCCTTACCTGCAATAAACTGTCCATTTAAAAGATAAAACCAGTGACACTAGTTTTCGTTACATCAGAGGAAATATCAGTGGAGCTGAAGTAGATCAGTCCTCTCTGTAGGTTACATATTCTGCTGTTCTACAAGCAGATGTAGGTGTGGGAATGATTCACTGCAACGCTAACCAGGCTGCCTGAGAGACTCATGTCAACCTGCTGGGATCAGCAGGCCAAGCTTCAAGCGGTAACTAGTTGCCAGATGGCAAGCTAGTATGGATGCTTGGATGCCTCACAGTCTTCTATCTTGGAAGTCTACTGGCTTCCGATTTGGCAGATCACTAGAGTCTAGATTCTGAAAGGGAGATGCTGTGAAAACAAATAAAACAGGACGAGGCCTATTCTCAACAGCCTGATGTTCCTAATTTATCTTCAACATTTCCACCCGTCTCTTTTTCAGGTATACGGTGATGAGGCTTTTTAGAGGGCTTGAACTGTGCTCCCCAAACTGGAAGCAAGCATGGTATCTCTGACCACTACCTCCACAGCCACAATATGAGAGGTTTCTGGCATTCTGATGTTCTGTCACTTTTTAATGCAAACCCTAGAAGATCACGGACACTGCACAATCTGAAGAAGATAAATCACAGTTACTTCGAGCTAGCTGACAGCAGTTTAAGCAGCTACAATCACCAACCACCAAGGGAGTTTCTTCTTTTATCTTACTAAATGCAAAAGTAGACCAGGAACTGGTAATATCACTGGACTATCAGGAGTCCTGCTTTTTACATAAATATCAGCAAGCAGTAAGTACATTCTGTTGACGAAATGTAATAAAACAAAGACGGTTTCAAATATGACCATTCCCCGATGCATTCTGTAGCCCCGTCTTACTCACTTATTGCGTGCTGCTGAGATTATAAGGTTTGCTTTTATCTGTCAGAAATCAATATTTCAAACATCGGATAAAAGAGGAAATTGAACTGGGAATAGGCTGAAGTGCTGTAAAAACTACAAAGCACAATTATCAAAAAGCACTTAAAGTACTTAATAGGACACACATATAAAAATGCTCAAATTAATGTCAGGGAACTATAATGAGAACTTTTTCTATGCTTTTTGATCCAAATGCAATGTAATTTGAGCACAGCCCAGTCAGTCAATACAGTTTTCAATTTATATGAAACTCCAAGGATTTCTAGCAAACCATTTGTTAGAACTGAACCATTATATATGATTGGTTAATATTTCAATTTATTGCAAATACATTATGTATTGCAAATACATTGTGTAAAGTGTTTAACTTGTTGAGATTTAACCATTCTAAACAGTTGTGATAAAAATAGGTCTTTGGGTAAACAAAGACTTTATAGTCAAGCTTTTAATAAGCACTACTATAACTAGAAGATTGGATTATAAGGGGAATAGACAGCATAGAGAAAAGCTGTAGATAGGGGAGTGATGAGGTGGGAGGAAGATGATGTATACAAGTGATCTTTATCAACATGCATTAAACTGAGAAGGGACATCTTTGAAAACTGGACAGTGGAATGATTAGTTTAGGCAGAAAGTTCATGGTTAACTTTAGTACTTTTCCTTTAAGTTTCTATATTCTATTTATGATCTTTAATGCTATTGAGTTTGAGGTCATCACAAATCATCTTAACTCCAGATTAGAAAACACTACAAGGCTGTGTGCACATGCATGCACATATTGCTATCTATAGAAAACAGATGATGTGGAATAAAAATGTATTTGGCATACATCTTGGATGGTTGCATTTTTCACAAGTGGCATAGCTATGAGGGAATCACGTGGTTAAGCCAGACGAATGCTAATTAAACATTTATACCAAACCACATCACCACCTTCTTGTATGTATGCCACATATTTTACAGGAATGAAATTTTGGAAACCTTTGTATGTAAAATTTCAGCCACTGATGCCTTATTGTGCCCTCCTGTATTAAACAGAATCCTACCCTAACTGGAAAAAAATCCTGCTACTCACAAGACCATCAGAAATCTAATCAGAGAAGAATAAATGGCCTAATCCCAAGACCACCAAAACTAACAGGAAGTCTCCCACTGATTTCAGTGAGATTTGTATCAGCCCCATATTTCCATCGAAAGACTAAATACTATGTAATCCAATAACAGCCACATTTTCATGGTTAAAGGCTGAATCCAGAGAAGGGTTATGCAGTTCCCTCAGCATCATCTGATTCCTCTCTCTCCTTTGCCCCACACAACAAGGACCAGTCAAAATTCTGCTGCTTCTTCCTCCACAACATTTCTGAGAACCAACCTTTTCTCTCAGTCCCTGCAGCTACAACTCTCGTCCAGATCCTTATCTCCATCTTTATTACTGTAACTTCTGCCTCCTTGCTGCCCACAGTCCATACAAACACAACTGCTAAGACAATTTTTCATGTGCACTATTTTAACCATGTCACCTCCTCTTTGAATCTCGATGATCATCCCCAGTGCGTCAATTTTAGGGTTTCTTGTCCTTCAAGGCTCTGCATAAATCTGCCTGCTGCGTACTTATGCACTCATCACCTTTTCACGTTGTCCCTGCCTCTGAAAGCCATACCATCCTTGGCACAGTGTTTGGTCTGGTTCTGACAACAATCACCTCTGTGCTTTCAGTAGTTGGAAACTGGAGCCACAGGTCAAATCGGAGGGCAGGAACTGGATACCAGAGTTGTGGGTCAAGCTGGAGTTACTAGTCAAGAGCCAGGGTCAAGGGTCAAACTGGAGGTTAGGAACTTGCGCAAGCAGGCTTTCAGGCAAGGGGGGATTCAAGGAAGGAGAAGGACAGAGGTAAGGCTGGGTGCAAGGGAGAAGCGGGAGGAACAAGGTAATGCAGGAGCAGACATAGTCATGGACATGAGCATTGAGGCCAGCAAGCTGCTGCTGCTGGCTTAAGAGCCAGCCTGCTGGTCCCTGCAGTCAATCAGACAACCTGCAGCAGGCCAGCTGTACTGATAAGCTACCTGGAGACTAGCTCAGCTGCAGGCCCTGATTCCCGACAGGATGCAGTTGAAAGCAATCTAATATTTAGTTTCAGAGTAACAGCCGTGTTAGTCTGTATTCGCAAAAAGAAAAGGAGTACTTGTGGCACCTTAGAAACTAACCAATTTATTTGAGCATAAGCTTTCGTGAGCTACAGCTCACTTCATCGGATGCATACTGTATGCATATACTGTATGCATCCGATGAAGTGAGCTGTAGCTCACGAAAGCTTATGCTCAGATAAATTGGTTAGTCTCTAAGGTGCCACAAGTACTCCTTTTCTTTTTGCTAATATTTAGTATTATTATTTATATTTCTAGCAGAACAAAGTTCAAATATTCATGCACAAGTGGTACACACAAAACATGCATGCAAGCTCAGGCAATTATGTGAAGAGGACGCATTTGTGCACACATTATGTGAAACTGCATAAAAGATCACAGCTATACCCATATGTGCATACAATGCACATGCATGAGGTTCTACATGTTTTCCAGACACAATAGGTTTGGATATTGGAAAACATGACCCTTTGAGTGTTACACTGAATTACATCAGGCAAACGCTTTTAACTGCCACACATCTGAATCAACCTACCTGTTAAGCTGGGTAAATTGAAAACATTTTGGGCCAAATCCTGCAGTCCAAACTCTCATTGAAGCCAATGGAAGTTTTGCTTGAGTAACAGCTTCAGGATTTGGACCACCATTATAGATGGAGAGGAAGGATATTTTTGTGAAAGTCAGGAGATTAGGGTCCAACTCCTGGATCTGCCACTGACTTCCTGTGTGACCCTGGACAATTCACTTCTCTGGGCCTCAAATCCCCATTTGTAAAATGGGGATACGTCCATTGTTCCACCATTTGTCGACTTTGTCTATTTAGTTTGTAATCTCTTTGGGTAGAGAGGGTCTCTTGACAAGTACTCAGGCAATACTGCAATGCAAACAAACAGAATCAAGATTCTTTATGAATAAAATCTATACTATGGTTTGACTCTACAGCCCTTACTTGCACTGATGAGCACTTACCCAGTGAACTGACTTTCATGAATGTGCTATTCAATATTACAGTTGCAAAATGTGCCCCTGTGTATATTAAACAAAAGATAATACATACAATAAAACTAGGGGAAGCTGGAAAAATTCTTGGAAGGGGATGAATGGCATTTCTCCAACCAAAGGAGGACAACATAGATAACACAAAGGAGTTGAACACTTAACTGGATACCATGTTAACTGTAATTCTTTTGATATAGTCTGCGTGTTCAGATTCCTGAATCAACATAAATATTTTCTAAACCTTACTTAAAAATAAATAAAAAGGCATGTGTAATAAAAGAATAGTCGGCTTTAAAAAACAGGCTGAGTGGAACTATGATATGATCTGCTAAGGCAATTGTAGTTATGGCAGTTGTAAGTTACTGTATAATATTTTTCCACTGAAGTTTCCTCCATCGGCTCTTACTGTATTTTTTCCCTCAATTATTAAATATAGAGGCTTAACCTCAAAAGCAAATGCACTTGTCTTTACATGCACTTGAATTGTAGCTGCCATTTAAAACTAATCAATGTCTTTTCATACTTAAATAGCTTGTTTGCAAAATGCCTCTTTTAGGAAAATTTGTACTGTATTCAAGAAGAAAATATGTTTTTCATTCTAAGAAAAGCTCATAATAAAGAAAGTGGGCTTGATTCTTCTGATCTCTTGAAGATTTTACTCTAATATAACGGCATTACTTTCAAGGGCCCATACATGTGTAAGTGGAATTACTCCTGATTTATACTAGTATTCAGGCCCAGTAACGGGAAAAATCATCATATGTTGTCCTCTATGTTATATCCCTGAAGGATTTGCGAGACTCAGCATAAAAATACTTGGAATTCTTAGAGCATCTAAAATACATATCAAAGGTCCATTTTCAAAATGTAGTCAGCTGTTTTAGCCCAAGTCACTTTCATGGACATTAATGGGCAATTGAACAGTTAGCTCCCCACTACGACCAGTGCTTCCAATATATATTCCTTGGACATATTCTAATATTCCCACCCCTAATTGTAGATGTCCAAGTGCATAAAACATAATGAGCTAAATTCTGGTTTTCCATATGGTGGCAGAAGTCGGGAGTATGTCCATTAAAGTCATAGATGCACCCTAGATTTACACCAGAGTGCAGGTTGACCCAAAGTTTCCAGTCCTGACATTATTCTACAAACAGAAGTCAATGCAAGGTTTGCATAAAACGCAGTAGCAGGATAAGCCCCCATAGGCTGTATGTTTATCTTCATTTTTCATAAGATAAAGATCTATCAATTTATTAAATATATTGGATTTAGTTCAACTTATGCCTTTATTTATACTCATGCAACCCCACTCATTTCAATGAGGTGACAAGTATGTAACTAAGGGCTAATTTTAATCTTATGAACTATAAAAAGTATGGTAATATGGTACTGTAATTTTTTTTTACATTTGTAGATAGAAAAACTATTTATAATTCTAACTGGAAAATTCAAGAGATGTATCACATGCATCCTGTTTGCCTTTATGGTATCCGTTCATATAGTTTTGTGATAAATTTTACTCACTCAAATTTACAACATAATCTTTTCCAGTGCAAAGTGTGTCCGTTGACACATTCTGACTATTATACAGGGCCTTCTACACTTACTTTACTAAATGCATATGAATTATCATCAATCTAATGTTAAAAAACAAGTATGGGCCAGATTTTCAAAATCTAATAGGCATGCAATTGCCTATTCAAAATGGACCTGCCGTTGTACACCTAATTACCATTACTGCAATGCAAGTTGGGTAACTACACAAACAAATAATCACAATTAACAATGTACATGTTGTTATGCAATTTACATGAACAGTGGCAATAATCGTACATGCATATTAGGCACACAATTACATGCCTAACATAACCTATGCTAAACTGTGGGGCTCTCTGTCCTCCTTTAGGGTATGTTGCCAACTCTACACTGCACCTGGGAGCAAGCCTCCCAGCTTAGGCAAACAGGTTTCCACTAGTGGTGATTGAGGTAGTGTGCTAAAAATCGCAGTGTGGACACTACAGTTGGGGCTCTAAAGCCCTGACTTCTGTTTTTAGCGCACTAGCTCAAGCCTTGCTAGCCGGAGTCTGTCTACCCAGGCTGGGAGACATGTTCCCACCTGCAGTGCAGACATACCCTTAGTGGCTGGACCATGTACATCTGTGAATATCTGGCCCTATATTAGGAAAGCCAAATGCAGTCACTGTGACAAAACTGACTTATAATGAAGAGGCAGTCTATGAACCCCACATACTCTCAATGGTGAACAGTAAAAATATATTCACTTCAGTAGATTATTTCATGCAGATAAAATGCTCCCCTATTTAAGTAAGCAGGGTTCATTGTTCTTTCACGCCAAAAGTGAGCTATGGAGAAGAGATAGATAAAATAAATGAGAAGAAAGTAATAAAATAGATTGTGATTGGTACTAATGAAGGAGTACAGAGTTCTGAAGCCATTCCTGCCTCATCAGTACTGGGAGGTAGAATTATAGTCCAAATATGGGACTCCCGACTTTCCACAAAGCAATAGAACACACTGCAAAAACATTCACCTCCAAGTAGACCTGCTCTTTTGGCAAATTACATGGTTCAGAATTAATCCTCTAGCTTGCAGCAGGCAGCACATGCCAATTTACAGCAGTCACCTATTACTGTTCATTATTTAATAGCATTGCTTTAGCTCTAGTGTGATTGCCTTCATTGTTGAATAGTTTCCAACATTGCTTTTACAATTTTGTGTTTTTCAGAGTTCTTTTCCAGGGCTTACTAAACAGCTTCACACCTGCTCACTGAATATAATGTTGACTCTAGTCTAGTGCATAACAAGGAGCAACTAAATGAGTTTTCCTACTCAACTTGTCCCATATAGGCCATCACTGTAAACTTGGTTCTTTTTTTGTAATCAGCCAATCATCATAAAGTGTCAGCTACTGAAACTTGTTCATGTCTTAAATATGCTTTCTCCCAACTAAATGCAACACAAAAGGAAAATGAGTAGCTTATGGAAAAAATGTCTGGATTCCAGGATATAAACTAAATCATTTTTATGTTATGGAAAAATTAATTCTGTTTCCAATGTGAAATAAGTAAAATTTGCAACCTAGAGCATAACAGAGGCAGAGGAAATATGGCTAATGCATTTCCTATGTAAATAATTGCTCTATCTAGAAATGGACACATCACATGGGAATTGCCAGACCAGTGGGTCCATCTAGAATAGAGATCTGTACCATATGCTTCAGGGATAAGAAACTCCAAAGTGAGCAATTATGAAATAACTCATTCATAGGGGCTCATTTCTTCCTAGTCCCTTCCCTCTAACTGAATTATACCCTGAAGCATGAGGGGTTCTCATTCAAACTTGGGGGATATTGGGAGGGTGTCACTGTAGATGTCCTTATTATCCATATAAACCACTTGATACATTCAAGCTGAGTTTGTACTCTAAAATGAGTTGTTGGACTTTTGAACCTGAGATCTAGTGTTTGTACAATATACATAAGAGGCATTTTGAACCTTTCTTCATAATAACCTAGCAGAATGAAACAAATTTGAGGAGAAACCACTCACTTAGTAGAGCTTGTTTAATTTTTTTCTAAGATTAATTTCTGCAATAAGACTAGATATTGTTCCTTTTAATTAACACACAGTATTCCAGTGAACCCAACTGTGGTACAGTATATTGTAATCTATATTCTGAAAAAATATGTCTGTTACACCACAGTAAAATCTGGAGTAGTTCCACCTACTTCAGCTGAGTTATTCTAGATTTTCTCCTTGTAACTGAGCAGAATTTGGACAATATTATTTTATGTATTAACAAGCTACAAAGATAACCGCTGTCATGCAGAGTAAGTTTTCTGCAGCAGTCTTAGATCCATTCAAATTATGTGGTGTATCAAATTTATGCATGTGAACCCAGAACCAGATCCTAGCATCTCTCTCATGAAACAGGTGCCCAACATTTCACATCTGAGAGTGGAAGCCATCTCTTTCAAGATATTGTCTTGAACTGTTGATGATCTGTATTCCTTACTTACCAGAAAAGACATTTAGCTTGGTTTTCTCAGCATGCTTTCATGGGCGTCCCTAGAAGTTTTCAGTAACATTCTCCATCTTAATCTTTGTCTGTCATCAGGTAGTTTATTGGGGGTTCCCCCACTTCTTCCTCTTCAAAAGCCATGAGACAGGATCTAAGCATCAATATTATAATGCTTCAAATCGAGCAAACCAAAATTCTGAATCCAAATTCCCTGAACTTCAGCAATATGTTTGGAATCTCCACTGGGATCCAGGCCTGAATTACAACACTTGCCTGATCTCGTGATCCACATTTTGTGACTTGGGACCTGGCCTGGTTCCATCTTTTTAATGGGAAGTATGAGCAAGACTGAATGAGCAAATATGAGCAAGACCGATCTTGTGAGGTACTGAGCATTCCAAACTCCCACTGAAGTCACCCCATCTACTAGCCCATTGGAAACAGAAACAGAAATAAATTATTTAAAAGTAGAAAATCTTTGTCACCTGAGGACTTAGCTAATAGCTGAATATTTCCAGTTTATATAGGTTTAAATAATCAATTCCCTTATTGCCTATTTTGACTTTACTTTACTTTCCAAGATTACCTTTCCAGCTGGTCTTTAATTAAATATTTCAATTAGGTGATCATTTAGGTGTTATATATACACACTTCAGAGTTTCCATTGTAAATCCTAGGCACTTAACACACTAGCAGCAATGGAGATGAATTTTACCTTACACTTTGAGTAAAAGGCCTTTTTTAGAAGGTGGTAGAGAAAATGTCTCCATTTACAAAAGAGAATTTCGTAATTATATTCATTTAAAATAATCAAGCATTTCCTCCAATTAAGGAAATTTTAAGGAGGTGACTGAAAAACTAATCCAACTATTTTTTCATTGCTCTTTTCAACTATATAGACTAAAATAATGGGAGTTCAAAATTATAGATTAATCCTTCTCTTCTAACACAATGGAAGGAGACAAGATTAAGAGGTAAACTTGATTATAGTCTATAAGTACCTACATGGGAAACAAATATTTAATAACGGCCTCTTCAATCTAGCGGAGAAAGGTATACCACGATCCGATGTCTGGTGGTTGAAGCTAGACCAATTCAGACTGGAAATAAGGTATACATTTTTAACAGTGAGAGTAATTAATCATTGGAACAATTTACCAAGTCATGGTGGATTCTCTAACACTGACAATTTTTAACTCAATGTTAGTCTAAGACAAATGCTCTAGGAATTATTCTGGGGGACGTTCTATGGCCTGTGCTATACAGGAGGTCTGACTAGATGATCACTATGTCTCTTCTGACCTTCAAATCTATAAAATGGCTCAGAGCAGGTGGTCAGTAGTAATGGATTATGCAGGCTCTCTCTCCTGGGTCACTGCTTTGAATCCAACCCAAGTTGATAGTGACTGAATGTTAGTGTCATTTCATAGCTCCTTGGGTGAAATCCTAACCCTATTGAAGTTAATGGGGTTTTGCCACTGACTTCAATGAGGCCAGGATTTCACCCTTTGAGTCTCCAGTATGTGAAGTGAGTAAGGGCCTGACTCAACATCCATTGACTTCAATGGGCATTTCACTCAGGCTCAAAGGCCCAGATTTTTTAAAGGTATTTAAGCATTGTTCTGCTTAGTGTCACACTGCCTAAGTGATTTACATGGCTGAGTCCCAATTTCAGAAAGCCAGTGAGACTTAGCTCCTACATCACTGTTGAAAGTGGGATTTGGTGGATGTGACCAGCAGAGAAGATGGCTGCCTGACTCTTGGTCGCCTCAACCCCCACACACTCATACTCCTCAATTAAGGGCTCCCAGGTATCTAAACCATAACTTTTGGTCAGAAATTTACTAATTAGATAAAGGGGACCCTTTTTGTTCTGTTACTATGGATCCTGCTGAGAAAAATAGAAATGCCAAACAACCCAAGCCTAAGTCCTCAAAGAAAGGTAAGTCAAAGAAAACTCAGCAGTCTCTCACTTTGGATTTTGCAGCTACAAAGGACTTTCTGACTACCAAATTTGATCTTATATCACAAGATACACATGAGCTCTTCAAAGATGTGGGAGAAGTCAAAGCTCGTTTGACCTATTTAGATAATGAACTATGAAAAACTGCCATAGAACTGGCAGGTTAAAATAGAAAATGCTTCCTTAAGGCAAAGAAGATCTTGAAAACAGATCACATAGGAATAATTTGAGGTTACTGAGGGTCCCTGGAGGGAAGGAAGGAAAAAACATGATTAGTTTTCTCCAGAACAAACTCTCTGAGGTACTGGTTTGGATCCCGGTTTGCCTCCACTGGACACTGATAGGGATCATCAAGCAGCAGGGGCCACAAGGAGAGAGAACAATAATAACGCCATCATCTTTAAGTGGCTAAGATTTAATGACAAAGTTAAGCTGATGTTGCTACTAGGCAAAAAGAAACTCTAAAGTCTCAGGATTTTAAATTTTCTTTTTATCCTGACTCTGTAACTTTAAGCAAGAAGAGAGCAACACTTATTGGCATCAAACGAACCTCAGGGGATCAGATATTAAACACAGCCTCAAATATCCTGAGATCTTCATAATAAAGCTGACAGACTCTGAAATACTCCAACACCCCCATTGAATGCTTGACAAATACTACAGGAATTGAGACCAGATCTTACTGAGGATATCAGCATGATCCTCTCAAAAAGGAAAAGAAAATGGAGAGTATAAGCCCTGAAGAAAAGGAACTGTGACTGGGAAAACCAGGCAACTCATGCACATATATTTGACATATTTGAGTGATTTAATACTGTTACAGGGTATAATTTGTACGGTTAGACAAGATATTTAGTAAAGCTTGATAATCAATACACTGATAAGCCAATGTAAGAATATCTATATATTCATAATAACTATATTACTCATCTCCTTACTTCTACATACGTTTTTATCGATATTTATATGTCTATTTATATGTTTATAATACATACACGATAACAATATATTCATAACTATGTACTTGTGTGTTGTTTGTGATTACTTGTATTACTTTATATGGACACTTGTATATTTATTTTTATGTTTCTACCCATACTTAAAGTTTATATATTTGTAAGTGATGTATGGTAATATTTATATTAATTTATTTGCACATATAATTTATGCCACTTCAAGTTTACCTTTTTTATTAGGCTATTGACATAAATATTTATATACCATGTGCATATTAGCATTTATACACTACATATTGTCACTTATGCATTCTTATCTATGAAGCAATAGGTTTCACTCATTTATATATCTTGGCACATGTAGATATTTTGGTAAATATATGTATATTTCTGGCAGATTCCGGATGAATTCATATTGTGGGGGGGGGGGGGGGGGGGAGGGTGGGTGCAGGCATATGCCATCTGAGATCTGAATGTGCCCCTATTGGAAGTCTCGGATATTAAGTGTAAAATGGGTGGGTTTGTTTTTGTTTTGCATAGAGAGGCACTCAGAGGCGGTCAGTCTATTGGGCATCAATTAGCAGCTGAACCATCACTGATTTTTCATGAACTTTATTAAGTTTTCCCCCCTGAATGTATGAGGGCTTAATGAACCCTCCAAGAGAATTAAGACTTTGAGGCATTTAAAATCAAATGGATATCATATAGCTTTCCTTCAGGAGACCCATTTAAGGATTGAAGATGCAGACATAATTACAAAATTATGTGGGACATGAATATCACTCTTCTTTCAACTCCAGAAGCAGGGAAGTAGCGATACTAATCCACAAGCGCCCAACTTTTCAATTTATTTGGTCATGGTTGGATCCAGAGAGGAGCTACATAATAACTGAAGGCATTTTCAATAGTAAGAGATAAATTTTGGGCAGGGCATATAATCCTAATAGTGGGACTGCAACCTTTAATCACAGAACTAGCTGACATTATTTCCAACAGAACTGATATCCCAAAGGTACTAGAAGATTGGAACTCTGTTGTGGATATTATCACAGACAAACCTAAGTGTATCTAGGTAATAAACTCAGGCCTTTGCAAACCATCTGTTATTCCTACTCAAGGATATTGGACTAGTGGATATTTGAAGACTAAAGCTGTTGCACTCTCTCATTACTTCAAAATACAAATACAATGAATGTACGTCCACCCATGCTTAATTAATGCTTAGCAGAATGAAACAGAGGCATTATGTGTGTGTGCGGGGGCGGGGGAGGGTAAGGGGAGGGGAGGGAAATAAAGTGAGGAAGATTTAAATGGCTTGATCCAAGAACACCATAGCCCCTTTGCCACAGGACAATGGTCTTTCTGTTCTAGAACCTGATAAAATTAACAGACAATTTTACAAATCCCTTAACACATCTCATGGTGAGCTCAGTTCTAATCTATTAGACCAGTTCATGGAGGGATTATCCTAAATACACTGTTGCTACCTCAGACTGATTATATGGAGGAACATCTCTCTTTACTAAAAGTTAATTAGGCAACTGGCTCACTCAATTCAGTCAAAGCATCTGGGTGTTGTGGTGCTCCAGCAGAATTGTACAGGACCTTTATTAATCACTTAGTTGGGATACTGTCAAAAGGCTATAATGAAATATTTACAAAAGAAAAAAGACAAAGACAATCTTCATAATGCTAACTACTCCCCCCATCTCTCTGTTGAACACAGATAATAAAGCTCTGACAAAAGATTCTCGCTTCCTACCTAAACAACATTTCTCCATCAATCATCCATACAGACCAGGTGGGTTCTGTCATACCAACTTTTCCCAAGCCCTATTGCGGCTGGAGAAAAACTAGTTAACCCCTGTGACTTTCTCTCTGCACTTCCATTTTAAAAATGGTTGTCTGTACTTTCAGAAAAAACATAGTATGTACTTCCTCTTGGAGCATTCTTCAGAAAAATCAAGTCCATTACTACTTCTGATCTCACCAACTTTTCTTCCATGCCAATCTACAATAATCCAAGTTTTAAACTTGCTAATAGCTTGAAATTCAAATCCACCTGGCTACCCAAGAGCATATTAACCATAAAAGATATTGCTGAATGGACAATTCAGACCTCCTTCACATATCTTTGTGATAAATATCAGCTACCAACAGAGCAAGGTCCTTTCTAAGCTTAGATTCAGAATGATAAAATGAGCTGGGGAATGGTTGGCAGGCCATAAATAACTCGCCACTTGAAGCGTACCTTAAAAAGTATGTTAATCAAAAACATTTTGTGGGTAACGTACAAATGGTTGAACCCCTTTATTTATTCTACTGACTGTGCCATATTGGGAGAAGGTGCTAAATTTCTCCATTTCCTCTGACAGGTTGGAAAATGTGTCACACAATGTATGCAGAACATCCAGTTCTCTGTTCTTGTGTTTCTTTCAGAACAAAAATCATAGAATCATAGAATATCAGGGTTGGAAGGGACCTCAGGAGGTCATCTAGTCCAACCCCCTGCTCAAAGCAGGACCAATCCCCAATTAAATCATCCCAGCCAGGGCTTTGTCAAGCCTGACCTTAAAAACTTCTAAGGAAGGAGATTCTACCACCTCCCTAGGTAACACATTCCAGTGTTTCACCACCCTCCCAGTGAAAAAGTTTTTCCTAATATCCAACCTAAACCTCCCCCACTGCAACTTGAGACCATTACTCCTTGTCCTGTCCTCTTCTACCACTGAGAATAATCTAGAACCATCCTCTCTGGAACCACCTCTCAGGTAGTTGAAAGCAGCTATCAAATCCCCCCTCATTCTTCTCTTCTGCAGACTAAACAATCCCAGTTCCCTCAGCCTCTCCTCATAAGTCATGTGTTCCAGACCCCTAATCATTTTTGTTGCCCTTCGCTGGACTCTCTCCAATTTATGCACATCCTTCTTGTAGTGTGGGGCCCAAAACTGGACACAGTACTCCAGATGAGGCCTCACCAATGTCGAATAGAGGGGAACGATCACGTCCCTCGATCTGCTCGCTATGCCCCTACTTATACATCCCAAAATGCCATTGGCCTTCTTGGCAACAAGACAACACTGCTGACTCATATCCAGCTTCTCGTCCACTGTCACCCCTAGGTCCTTTTCCGCAGAACTGCTGCTTAGCCATTCGGTCCCTAGTCTGTAGCGGTGCATTGGGTTCTTCCGTCCTAAGTGCAGGACCCTGCACTTATCCTTATTGAACCTCATCAGGTTTCTTTTGGCCCAATCCTCCAATTTGTCTAGGTCCCTCTGTATCCTATCCCTGCCCTCCAGCGTATCTACCACTCCTCCCAGTTTAGTATCATCCGCAAATTTGCTGAGGGTGCAATCCACACCATCCTCCAGATCATTTATGAAGCTATTGAACAAAACCGGCCCCAGGACCGACCCCTGGGGCACTCCACTTGACACCGGCTGCCAACTAGACATGGAGCCATTGATCACTACCCGTTGAGCCCGACAATCTAGCCAACTTTCTACCCACCTTATAGTGCATTCATCCAGCCCATACTTCTTTAACTTGCTGACAAGAATACTGTGGGAGACCGTGTCAAAAGCTTTGCTAAAGTCAAGAAACAATACATCCACTGCTTTCCCTTCATCCACAGAACCAGTAATCTCATCATAGAAGGCGATTAGATTAGTCAGGCATGACCTTCCCTTGGTGAATCCATGCTGACTGTTCCTGATCACTTTCCTCTCATGTAAGTGCTTCAGGATTGATTCTTTGAGGACCTGCTCCATGATTTTTCCGGGGACTGAGGTGAGGCTGACTGGCCTGTAGTTCCCAGGATCCTCCTTCTTCCCTTTTTTAAAGATTGGCACTACATTAGCCTTTTTCCAGTCATCTGGGACTTCCCCCGTTCGCCACAAGTTTTCAAAGATAATGACCAATGGCTCTGCAATCACAGCCGCCAATTCCTTTAGCACTCTCAGATGCAACTCGTCCGGCCCCATGGACTTGTGCACGTCCAGCTTTTCTAAATAGTCCCTAACCACCTCTTTCTCCACTGAGGGCTGGCCATCTACTCCCCATGCTGTGATGCCCAGCGCAGCAGTCTGGGAGCTGTCCTTGGCCTTCCTGATTTCACTCCTGTATGCCCGAGCAACTTTTTTATACTCTTCCCTGGTCATATGTCCAACCTTCCACTTCTTGTAAGCTTCTTTTTTATGTTTAAGATCCGCTAGGATTTCACCGTTAAGCCAAGTTGGTCGCCTGCCGTATTTACTATTCTTTCAACTCATCAGGATGGTTTGTTCAGTGCTTATATACGAATGCACAAAGCCTTGGAAACAAGCAGGGAGAACTGGAGGTCCTGGTGATGTCAAGGAATTATGACGTGATTGAAATAACAGAGACTTTGTGGGATAATTCACATGACTGGAGTACTGTCATGGATGGTTATAAACTGTTCAGGAAGGACAGGCAGGACAGAAAAGGTGGGGGAGTAGCACTGTATGTAAGGGAGCAGTATGAATGCTCAGAGCTCCGGTACGAAACTGCAGAAAACCTGAGTGTCTATGGATTAAGTTTAGAAGTGTGAGCAACAAGAGTGATGTAGTGGTGGGAGTCTGCTACAGACCACCGGACCAGGGGGATGAGGTGGATGAGGCTTTCTTCTGGCAACTCGCAGAAGCTACTAGATCGCACGCCCTGGTTCTCATGGGTGACTTTAATTTTCCTGATATCTGCTGGGAGAGCAATACAGCGATGCATAGACAATCCAGGAAGTTTTTGGAAACCGTAGGGGACAATTTCCTGGTGCAAGTACTAGACGAGCCAACTAGGGGGGAGCTTTTCTTGACCTGCTGCTCACAAACAGGGAAGAATTAGTGGGGGAAGCAAAAGTGGATGGGAATCTGGGGGGCAGTGACCATGAGTTGGCTGAGTTCAGGATCCTGACGCAGGGAAGAAAGGTAAGCAGCAGGATACGGACCCTGGACTTCAGGAAAGCAGACTTCGACTCCCTCAGGGAACGGATGGGTAGGATCCCCTGGGGGACTAACATGAAGGGGAAAGGAGTCCAGGAGAGCTGGCTGTATTTCAAGGAATCCCTGTTGAGGTTACAGGGACAAACCATCCCGATGAGTCGAAAGAATAGTAAATATGGCAGGCGACCAGCTTGGCTTAACGGTGAAATCCTAGCGGATCTTAAACATAAATCTACATAGATATTATTGGACTCCTCAGCGATTGCATAACACTGGACTTGCTGCACACAGTATGTGTTGGAAATATGACGGCTCCAGTGCAAACCTGTCTCATATAGTCTTTGAACATCAAAGTATATCCATATTTTGGAAGGAATCATGCGATGTTCTATCTAAGACAATTAGGAAAGGGGTTTTCCCTATGTCAAGCCTCTGTGTTTTGGACATTCAAGATCTACCCTGTTCAAGTAATGCGAGGAACTGGATTGCTGCAGCACATATAGTGGCCAAAAAGAGTCATTTTGTGAAAATGGAAACGTACTCTTTCCCCCACATTCTTTGATTGGCTAACTAATCAACACTGTCCTCATGGAAAAACTGACATTAATCTATAGAGGCAAAACCTCCAACTATGAAGACCTTTGGTCTTTCATGAGAGCATTACAAACTGACTCCAGGTTGATTGCGGAGTCTCTTTTTGTGTTTGTTGGGTGTGGAGTTTAGAGCATTATTGTTCTTAAATACTCCTGAGAGTTATATCTATGAATACGTCATACTGTGTATACTCTGGCTGTGTTTTGTCTTTGTAGATGAATATGTCTGTGTGGCTATGTTAAAACTTCTGAGGGAAAAAAAAGAGAAAATGGGATCTAGATGTTGCAACACTGAGCCCGTCTGAGCCTTTGTGATCTCTCGCCAATTCCAAACAGACAGATATCCACCTCTCCCAGAGAGATCAAAGGCAGCACACATGGGACTGAAATACTGAACTACCGCCTCACTTTTGGAAATACTCCTTCCAGAGCAAGACTGCTGCCTTTGCTGGGTTTGTTCTGTGGATACATTTACACAGTGAAAATCATAAGCATTTTTATATAAAGATAATAAAAATAGTTGTCACTCCTCATGTTCCTACAAAGTATGGCTCTAAAACACTAGGGTCAGAACTTTAAGACATGATATGTAATTCTGAGTGCCTCGGCTTTTTTATTCCCAACTTGAGACACTTCTCAGCTGGGCACCCAAAAATCAGTGGCGGTGCTCGGAAATTTTGGCATCACTGTCTAAAAATGCAAGATGAAAGGTGTAGTACTGGATTCAGCTCATGTTCCGTGCCAGTGGAAATGAGCACAGACCCTAGAGCTGGAACACAGCATGGCAGGAAGTCAGCCAAGGACTGATGTGATGGTGGAAAGTGACAACAACCTGCTTCCCAACAGCCATGTTGTCCATTGGAAGCTTGCACAATCCCAAAAGCTGACCAAGGAGGGGACAACCAGAACACCCACGGGATATACTAATTCAGCACATCCCACTTGCAGCCTTGTCCAGTGGGAATCTATGGCAGAAAAGCTGGGGACAGGCTGGCCCAGGGATGTATAATTTACATCTTGTTGTGCCAGCCAGAGTGAACCTGGTCGTAAAAGTCCCCTCTCATGTCTCCCTCTGAAACTTGGTTATTGAGACAACTTTATTACCTATGATGGAAGATGCTCTTTAAAGAACAAAAAATTATTTTTACTGTTGAAAATTGCAGAAAAGGGTTCAAAGAATGTTGCTAAAAACTTCTTTTAAAATATCTACCACTCTATAAACTGGTTGAAAAATAGCAAAGTATTTTTGCAAAAAATCCATGGAAATTTTGAAAAATGTCAATGAGCTATATACTAAAAATAGATGGACTATATCTCCATTTAGCTATGTGTGTGAATTGTGTCTTGTTCTTTTCTCCCAAAACAAAACCCTCCACCTTGGTGTGAGCAGGAGCAAATCCTCTTAATTCAGTGAAATTATTCTCACTTACACAGGGCTGCATTTGCTTTTAGGACCCGGCAGAAACTTAGCATTTTGCAGTCTTTAATCTAACCTAGCTATCATATCAAGCCATTTGTAGTAGGTTCATCACTATAGAATTTGAGGGCTTTTATAGCAGAGATGTTGGACTCTCTCATTCATGACGAAATGACTAAAGAAAGTTGCAAGTAAATTAGGGATGAGCTAATTGTCTCAGATAAAATAATAAACCATCTTAAACAATCTCAACCTTCAAACACACCCTTAAAAAAGAGCTAAATTCAAACAATCTTTATTGAGCACCAGAAAAGGGGGAAGGGAGGCTGTCTTTATTGGCTTGGAAGCAATAGTCTCGTAAAAAGACTGTTCCTGGTAGCTAGAAATTGCAATACCACAACTCTCATGAGTTGTTCAGACTTGAGAGTGCAGGATAGTCCGAGTAAGCATCCAGACTTTTGGATGCTTATCCAGACTGAAGCTGAACTCCCAACATCTGATGGATGGCTGTCCCTAATGTAAATATCAAGGTGCAGCCCTGCCTCATTGCAATGCATGCTTTCCATGGGTATTGCACTTGTTAAAATGCACAGCTCAGTTATCTACCTTTAAAACCATTTAGAGATCCTCAAACCCACCTAGGAATTAAATGGGACAAAAGCATGCTGAGGACGCTGTTGGAGGTTTAATGACCTTCTGCATTTTCTCTTTAGTTGGAGTTCTGAATTCTGGTGGAATAAAACTTCAAGTCTCCACTGTATTGAATTTTTTTTTTAAGCACTCCAGTCATTGTCTCCACTTGACTAAGACATTTCTGTGCTGAAGCGGGTGCATTTACTTTTCAAGTATTATTTTACTAATCAATTGAAAAATTACCTCCATGAATGACAGAAGTGCAGACCTTTGGAGTATTTCATTAAAAGGAACAAACATTAATTACAAATCCAGCCTAACCTTTTGCAGACATAAATTATGGGACTGATCTATTTTCTCCATGGTTAATTGCGAGCAGAGAGTAGTTCTTTAAATTATTATGTGTAAGGCATGAATGAAATCAGAATTTATTGGGTGATATTCTGAAGATTTATTTGTACCTAAAAAACCTGACACAGGTAGTATCGGTCACACATTACATAGCGGTAAAGCAAAACCAGTTAAAACATCTTTGAGGCTTCAGATTGGCTGACGAAGATCACTATCAAAGGTTGGATATTAAGGCCTAATATTCAGACTTTACTGACAGTATATTATAGTTGCTGGAGATAGCCAATATTGCCCAACTATTTCTATTGTAAGCCAACATTTTTGGTTACTCATAACTTTCCAAAAAGTTCACCTCATTGACAGAAATTTTCCACAATATTTGCTGGATGGTAAAACAGCTCAGCTATATTCTAGTGAAATAAAATACACTTTCCCTATGATAAAACAAAAACAGCTAGTTTTATGTAGTGGGGGATCAAACTGAAATCTGCAGAGAAATAGCCTTCTGTGAGCGAAGTGACTGACTGCTCTCATGCAAACTGGTTTGGATTTGACCTTCTTTTCATGCGCAAAGTATGATTTTCAGAGGTGTACGACAACAGTAGCAATATTTTTGTAGTGATCATGTTGTGTCATTACTTCACAAGTTTTAAGAGGTGGGGCATGCTTGTTTTATTCTTCTCTTCTGTCTAAAATATCAGGAATTTCAAAGTCTTGTCTTCCTTATTTTTTTGGTAGAGGACTAGAGAACTGGAGTAGGAGCTGTCCCAGGTCACAGCTAAAGGAATGAGAATGTTGTATCTTTCTCAAAGAGAGTCTTTCTCTTAAATGTTTTTCCGGCATTTGAAGTAAGCAGGAGCTAATGAAAATAAACCAAAACCAAAAGTTTTAAACAGACTTACTAAAACTCCTTGCCAGTCTCTATTGATCCAGTCCAGTCAGGTTTCCTAACCTACCAGTTTTCCAAGGAGTCATCCAACAAAAAGACAGAAGTCATTATCTAACATTTCTCATGTAAATGACAAGTATAATAAATAAATACATACATACCAACCATCACTACCACCGCCACCATTTTTATTTGAAGTCCTTTCAGGTTGTATTGACACAAAGAGAGAAAGGGAAAAATAAGCCCAAATGGAGAACACAAAATCCATCTAAATAACCCAGACTATGAAAAAAAGCCTGTTTTGATGTTTAGTAAGTAAGACCACCTTTAAGACACAGGACCAAGCCTTTTCTGTTTTCCATATTGTTCCATGGAACAATTTTCAGCAGAGCCATCTACTGGTGAAGTCGTTCCAATATTGTTACAACATGTAACATCCAAGTAATTTCCATGGCATATTAAAAGCACTAGTACCTAGATTAGATGCAGGATGTGATGACCTTATGTAAGGAATAAGCAGCTGGACCAGATGTAAAAAACAATGTTTTGTTTTGTTTTTTTACATATAAAGAACACTAGTAATGAAAACTGGGAAGAAAAATATGGACTATATATAATACATTGGCAGAATTCTCTCTAAAGAGAGCTTGCAAAGAAAGAAAAGAAAGAAAGAAACCAAAATCCTTTACACTGGAAATAATAAGCCTTGCTTCCAGGAATACTGAAACACACAGGAGCATGTATTGAAAGAAATACCTCAACCACCACTGCTTGCCTTACTTCTCTAGCTTCCTTTTACCAAAGGGGTTAATCATTAGTTATATAGCGCATCAGAGAACTTAGCCTGCTTGTCGTTTAATTTACTTGTGTCATGATATGATTCATACCCAAGTTCTCATAGCATTCATCATTAATACAGAATACTGCATTAGCCTAACACACACTTTAGCACCCTCTATGTATTATGTGAATCCAGCCTAATCACAAATATGGAACACAGTTATGACTTTCAGTGATCATTTTCAAAAGGGCCTAAGTGAATGTAGAGCCTAAGTCCCATTGAAAGTCGAAAGGACCTTAGGCCCCTTTGAAAATTTTACCCTTTGGAACTAATCTAGTTTCCCATCTCCACAGCCACACAGGTTCCCTGGTAGTGAAACTGCTGCAACTCTACTGTGCAGGGTGGGGTCTGAATCTGTGGGTGGTATCGGGGGGCCCACTCGGAGAGGCCCCTGGTATGGCAGCACACAAGGGATGGTTGGAATCAGGGCAGAGCTATCCTGGGAAGAATTTGCTTCTGTGCAACTCTTCTAATCCTTGCTCTATGCCAGGTATTCAGTAAGGCCAGGAAATGATATTGCAGGCAGCGGGTTGAAGATGTCTTCGTGCTCTGGCTCTGTAGCCACCCTATCATTTATTGAAAGATTAGATATTGAGCCACAGTAGTGAGGAATAGTTAGCTCTGATTAGGAATTTGGAGAACTAGGAAAAGAGGACTACTCTGAAGCCTGCAGGAATTAGAGAGACCACTCTTCTTAGCTCTTGTGAAGCTAGTATTTTCTGTCTGTTATCCTAATATTTTGTCATGTTTTAAAAGTAGGGAGTTAAAGATTGATCTGGAGCCTGGGAAAAGCACTCAAGCAGCAAGACCACTTGGGACAGAGTGAAACTTTTTTTTTAAAAAAAAAAAAAACCATTTTGCATGAGAAAAGCAGACCCTGACAATCCTGTCCTTAGAGATATTATATGTAACCTATTTCCCAGCGCACCACATTTAAACCACTGGCCTGTTTGTTTCATATCAGCAAAAATGAAGACAGGCATATTATGCAGGCTTTCCCCACCTAATATGCCTGAATCCTAATTTTTGAAGGATTTCACCAAAGTTGGCGAACCTCTCAAACTTGCATTGAAGAATATACTGCTCAAATCATAACTAAAATTAAAAAAGTATTCTGACCACTTTCCCCCAGTGAAATGATATACTCTTTAAATTTCTTGCCAGAGAAAACTCCCCTCCCCCAACAGAACTAGTGAGAATCACAGGAATAAATATGACTTGTATTTGACACCTTGAGAGTTGGTATACATATTAGGAAGAGACACCTTGAGAACTGTGTGAATCTAACACCAGTGTAATTTACAAAATGAAAAACCTTAGAGAAGAATAGGCATAATGCTGGATAAATCAGAGGTTTAAAAAATAAAATAGCTTATCCTCTCCAAATAGATGGAAAAGCTATGGAAGGAGAAAGAAAGATCCCTTATTCAACTGCTCTAGAATTTGTTCAATAAGAGATCTTTCCTTCAAAAACTTTGCTTAAAGAAAGGCAGCTCAAAAATCAAAATTCACCTTACAAATTATTAACAAAAAAGTAGAGAAATTTTGATTCATGTCTAGGTATTAGAAGACACATATTTACCAATGCCTATTTTGTAGTCTCAATACAGGCAAATAAACTATTCCAACACTAACATGGACCACATCCAAGGTGTATTAAGGGTGCTCTGCCAAGTAAAACATTTCCTTCTTGCATTAAGCTAGAACAGCCAATCCTACAGTCACTGGCTTAAATGGGAGATGCATCTGAAAAAAGGAATGCAGGGCTGGACCTTTGAAGGGATAGCTTCATTTTAGAAAAAGGAGTTGCAGAAAATAAGCTGAGAAATGTTCACAAATTGGCTTCACCAAAAAATTATCTTCCTAAAAATAAATGTGGGGAGGAGGGGTCCTGAATGTGATTCAAGCAACACCTGGCTTTGGATATGAAGTGTGGTCTGATTCACAAAATCATACTGAAACAAGTATTAAGGCTGGGATTTTCAAAGGAGCCTAAGTGAATCAGGCACCCAGATTCTATGGAAATTAAATGGGAACTGAGCACCTAACTCCCTTAGGCCCTTTGAAAATCTCAGTCTAAGCAGAGATATACCACCATCACAATAAACGAAGGTAAACCCAGTAAAGGACAAAGCTAGACATGTCTGTGTGTGAAAGAGGACTTTAGCCAAATTCTCAGTCACAAAATATACACAGGTGTACCATCAGTTCAATATCTTTGGCCCATAATTGTTATTACAACACTTTCTAGTATGGGTTGCAGCATTTCATGGCAGGTGATGTACCTCTCATAGAAGTAAAAGACAGCATGTCACACTTAAGTTTGGCATGACATGGTATATAGCCTGTTCTATATGAACACCTAGTTGACATTCCAGAGCTGAAAAGCTGACAAGTGATGTGACTTTCACTTCACCAAATGGCAAGCCTTGGGCCACAAAATGCAGTAGTACCTCCTTGTAACTTACATCAATAATTTTCATTCTATTCTGTTTTCCTATGAATGAAGTTCTGAAACTGATAAAAATGAATAATATTACCTTCTCACAGATGAAAGAACAAATATTTATGGAACAGTGTGATGCAGCTGTTCAAAGATTTCTAAACACGTTAGCTCCTGGCTGTGTTACCAGTTTACCTGATGTCCCTCTTTTCTAGCTTTTACATTTGTGTCTGATTTTACTGGAATGTAATATAGGTAAAAAAACCTACTTGGCCAGACAGCCTAAGAGTTTACATTATTGTTTTCAAAAGTAATTTGTAACTTATGAGCCATCTAAGCCCTTGACTGGTAGGAATTCCTACTAGTGGTCATTCCATGTTGCATGTTTGCAGAACAAAGAACCAACATGGTCCAAATCAGTTCCAGATCTGACTTTTTCTGATAGCAAAATATTAATAACTTAATTTGTTTTTGAAAAAAAACCACACCTTTTTTTTGGCCAAGTTATGTCCGCAGTCTGAGATCTGCTATCACAAACATGATAGGTTTCACAGTAGCAGCCGTGTTAGTCTGTATCCGCAAAAAGAAAAGGAGGACTTGTGGCACCTTAGAGACTAACAAATCTCTAAGGTGCCACAAGTACTCCTTTCCTATCACAAACATGTCACTATGAGGATCTACACTTTCAAGACAATGGTAGAATACCTGACAGATCAAAAGTTACAGTAAGTTTGCAGGCTGCCGTGAAGCCCTCTACTAAAATCTTTACAATAAAGTAACTAGTAAAAGCTGAAGTCAGAGGCTTTCTTAAAAGGGGCAACATTGGGACAAAATAATATTGAGAAATTAAATTTACTTTGGATTAGTTTCATGTAAACACACACAAAAAATCAACTTCTCAGAACTCACATGAAAAACATAATGTAGTTAATATTAAATACACTGATTACACAACCGATTACTTTTACAGTTTATGCTGCTATGTCCTTGATTTCAGTCCTGTTTTGCTTATGATTAATGAATGACTCACCTTGAGTACTTTGTGTTTATTTCATACCTCATTATGAATTTGAAAAGGTCATTTGTTCTTTGGAACTAGAAGGCAAAACATCTTTGCAAGCAGCAAAATGTTGACAAATTTAAACTAGACACTTTTGTGTAACTAACGTGCTGCTACCCATTTTTTAAAATTGCATCACTTTACATTTTCTAAAAAAGGTTCCAAAACTGTTTCAAGAGCTTGCATGCCTCTTGTTCCCACAGAACATGGGATGAAAATTTGGGCATATACATGTTATGTGCGTGTGCGCACACACGCACACAAATATACATGAAATCTGATGTACTTTCTCTTGTAACTTGTCAGGTGTAATACTATAATGGCATATTATTTATTTATGCTAACAGTTGCCCACTTACTGCTGATAGTTATTCATGCGGGGCCAAATCCTAGTCCAGTAGAAGTTAATGGAAGTTGTGTTTTCGTTTAGCCCACGATTGTTAAAAACCAAAAGTATACAATCAATATTTTAAGAAAAACAAAGTCGGTTGTTTTTTTTTTAAACTACCATGATAGTTTAGTCTCCCGAGGGCTGTAATACTTTGATCTAAGCCCAGTTGTTGGGTTTAATATGCAAGAGGCTGGGTGGTGTTGGCAGCCTCTGATATTCAATAGGTCAGATTAGATGATCTGGTGGTCTCTTCCAGCCTTAAACTCCAGCAATCTCTAGTTGGCATAACAGGCCTTAGAGAGAATTTTCAACACAGCAAAATTTAGAGCCACCCTGAGTGCTTTAAATAACACCAGTAGCCAAACCAGCCCCCAGAAGTGACAGTTTTATGGTAGCATAAAGATGGAATTTAGCCATCATTGCTCCTACTCAGCAGGACTGCTGAGGATCTGGACCAGTGACGTAAAAGAGAATACAGACCGGAGTCTGTTCTTACTATGAATCATTTAAGGTCTCTGTTGTTTTCCTCATTCACCTAACTTGAAAGAGATGTCCCAAAAAGAGAGAGCTTGATTTCATGTTATAGGGCAGAAATCATTAGCCACAATCCTCCCCTCACACCATCTTTGCACTGGTGTGCTTCCACCGACTTCAATTCCCAATTTAAACCAGCATGAGAGGACAATCAGACCCATTATCATTTCTCACCTCTAGAACCACGTTGCGTGAGAAGCATAGCTATGTATATTTGGAGCTGCACTGCCTGAGAACCAGTGATTGAGGCATTATTGCACGGTTGTATAAGGCAGTGGTTTTTAACCTCTGGTCCACAGAACCCTGGGGGTCCACAGACCATCTCTAAGATTTCCAAAGGGGTCCACACCTTCATCTGAAACTTTTTAGGGGCCTGCAAATGAAAAAGAGGTTGAAAACCACTGGTCTAAGGCACAGTGCCCCATGGCCAGTGGGTCTAATGCATCTGGTGAGTAGTGGCAGCATTTGAACCAAGTATTTCACCTGGTCTTCTCTGTGCCTCGTCCCTCAGACTTCCAGTGGCCAACTGCCGGCAGGGACATCTCCCCCTTCCCCCTATTCTTGCTCCGTAACACAGTCAGTTAAATTACAGCTGTCCTTTACAGAAGTGCATGTGGGTTGGATGCTGGGGCTACATTTGATTCAGAGCCAACAAGATTTAAAGGACTTTAGTTGATTTTTACATTTGTCTTTATACAGTCAATTGCATAATTGCTCACCACGTGTAATATTCAGGCATATTTGTGTTCCAAAGATCAATAGTTTAAAGTATTGTGTCATCACTTAAAATAATGTAACTGAGAATGATTAGTAACTGCAGTCTGACCTTCAGCCTCTGGTTTGCTTAATATTGTGGCTTTAAGTTTTCCCCCAATTTGTTCAGAACTTTTTGTACCTTGGATTATTAATCTATAACTAAACATTGTCCTTGGTGTTCATCTAGCTGACGATGTTTGGATCCAAACCAAATCTATTATCTTTTCTTTGAATTTTGTAAGCACATTAATTCCAACTCTTTATTCAGGCTTCTTGTTCTCTACAATTTCATTGTAAACTGTGCACATGGAGAGGACATTGCTTAGCCTTTTGGGATCAGTGATTAAACCACTTTTCACAGATGATGAACTTTAGATCCTTGTGGACAGTATCTCCTTACATAAAATTAACTAAAATCAAACTCTCTATTTCTTAAGGGTTCAGTTCTGCCACACTTATTCATGTCAAGTAGTGCTCAGAGTGAGAGGCCATAAGTGAAGAGCAGTACAGTGACAAATGTAGCTCGCTGTTAACAAATGGCAAATTTTATGTGAGTTGGGGTGGAGGTGATGCTAATCAGAAATCAAACAGGTTTTTTTTATTGGAATATGACGAAGTTTAGAGTGGACCTGGAGATGGTAACAGGGAACTATGTAGGTCTAAACTGACTACTGCAATTCTATCCCAGTGTAAAGCCAGTAAAAGCAAAAGAGTTACACCAGTGCAGAACTGGGGTAATACAGGGCGAATTAGGTTCAGTGATTTCATCGACTGTAAGTAGCTTCTTACAATGGCAATTCTGGGAGAAAATAATGTATTTAATTATTACTAAGGAAGTTTACTTTTCAAGGTAGATGTTTAGAGATGACAGCTTGCAGGCAGTTTGAAAAATGCATTATCTCTGACATGGGGAAAAACATAGCTGCTTTTTGAAGGCCTGTATTTTTTTGCAACATAAAAAAGTGCTCAGCCACATTTCCAAGCTATACCCAGGTTACACTTACGAATCAACTCTAAATGTCTCAAGGGATCAGCAGTTCCTATTCAGCTGTCAAAATAGAGGAGACCTCGTTTGAGCTAGTTCCAGATAGATGCACCTAAATTATTCTTTTGTGCCACATTCAATGAACAGAGGTGCAATGTATATTTGGTTATAACATCTGTGTCTTAAACCAGGGGTTCTCAACCTTTTTCTTTCTGAGGCCCCCCCCAACATGCTATAAAAACTCCATGGCCCACCAGTGCCACAACCACTGTTTTTCTGCATATAAAAGCCAGGGCCAGAGTTAGAGGGTAGCAAGCAGGGCAATTGCCTGGGGCCCCGCAAAGCTAAGTTGCCCACGTGGTAGGACTCAGGGCCCCGGGCTTCAGCCCTGCACGATGGGGCTTTGGCTTTCTGCCCTGGGCCCCAGCAGCTCTAACACTGACCCTGCTTGGTGGACCCCCTGAAACATGCTTGTGCCCCCCCCCCTCCAGTGGGCCCTGGACCCCTGCTTGAGAATCACTGTCTTAAACAACTTTGTGTAATTAAGTTCCCCCTGCATATGATTATGTTTATGATCTCAGAGGCCTTCAGGTATTGAGTATAAAAACAACAAAATTGCACTGAAAAATGTATTTTTTATTATTTTACTTCAGAAATCTAGGCCTTCTCAGGCAGGAGAAATCTTCCAGGTTAGAAAGTGATTAGTTTGTTTCACATTATGATGAAAGGTAAAGGAATTTTACCAGTATATTATTGAGTTACAGTTTTTCTTACTCAGGGGGAAGATAACATTTGAGACAAACACCTCACATCTGTGATGTTTCCAGCGGGAGAGCAATCATGCAACGTTCTTATGGAATACCTCTTTACAACTCACACAATTGATTTGATATATATAGGACATCTAGGAGAGTGTCACCCTATTTATATGGTGACTCACAGGACATTTATATTTCCTTGAACTACAATGATATTAGATTAGTGAAGGTTTCTGTCTTTTTTCCTTATCTATAGCGCACCCAAAGCCTGCTGAAGTCAATAGAAGACTTGCTTTTACTTCCATGGGTTTTGGATCAGGCCCTTATATATTTGTCTTCAGTAGATTTCTGTACCTTGAGGAGTGTCCACACTAGCTTTTAAAACATGTTAAGCACCTTGAATTAACAGGCAGTCAATTAACTCAAGGTACAAAAGTCTCGATAAGACAAGTCCACAATGCCTGAATCCTCTAATTGATATTGTTCCTATTTGTCTCTTGTATATATAAAAGGCATGTATCATCTTGGTATCCAAAAATGGAACTCAGGTGTAAATCAAAACCAATAGAGCAATTATCTATCTCTATCCTGCCAAATGGCAGGGTGTGTGGATTAATGTTCAAGAATCTGCATTTTGTTCCCTAGAGCTGAGTTTTGTTTTTGCTACAGATTAGATTCTCAGTTTATAAGTAAAAGTTATTTGATTATGGTTTTGTTAGTAAAAGGCAAGTCATGACAAGTGATAAAACCTGGTTTGCTGTTGTGTTATTTTAAATATCTCCTGCCACAAATGGATTCTCCAGGATTAGAGCATATTTTTTTTTCTTTACAACCCTTTCCTGGCTGTTATGAGCTGAAAAGGACTTCACTGTAGAATACACTGTCAAGACAAAGAAAAGACTGACACACATTTCACCATTCTATGGAACCCAAAGCCCTTTTTTCTCCTTAGTACAATGGCACTTACTGTATATTTCTCTGCTTTTTAGGAAAGTGATGACCAGGTTTTCCAATGACCCTGCTCAAATGCAAAGATGTCTGTTGTGAGAAGATTACATCCTGAAGTGCCTGAGTCTATTCCTTAATCAACCATCTATTACTTACGATAAATTCGACAAAGCTTTCCCTTAGTTCCAATCTTTCCATCATTGTTCCTTTTCTATTTTCAAACATTTGTCAGCTGTAGCACCCTATGACATTAATTCTAAATTCTAAGATCATTCCTGAGAGTGTGAAGATGGCAAGTTTTTAGAAGAATTACAGTTTAAAATAAAATAAACACCTCCTTCTCCTTCTCCTTCTCCGACATCTCCCCTCTCTCAAAAAACAAACTGAAAACAAAACCTCACACAGCTGAAAGAAACCGCAATTACCTGAAACTGCTTGGATAATGCAGAGTTGTAAGTAATAGTAGCCAAGTTCCCAGGATTTCTCACTTCTATCTGCAGCAAAGGATGTGACTAAATACTCACGCCTGTCTCTAAAGTGAATTAAAAAAAGGGTTTTAATCAAGTCAGAAATCACAGTGCCCAGGCACAGAACTTTTTGTTTATGACAAACAAACATTTTCATTTGGATACTCACTACGAGCCTATTAATGGGTGGAGTCCCTATTCTATGCGCAACAGAGCACATGCATCCCGAGTTAATGTCCACACTCTGTTCCTGAGATTGGCCTTATAGTAATTCAAAAAACCAAATGGATCTTAATGGGATCCATGTGCCGGCATGACTCGGCAGGAACTATCCTGAGGTTTTTAATGCAGGTTTTTAGCATCTACAATGACTCGACAGACAAGCCCTACATTTCTATACTGGGTTTTGAGTTTGTTAGCCTGTCTCATGGCACTAAAAGATTTAGCATTTTGGAAGTGGATAATTTTCTGCTGTTTACAAACTGCTAGAGAATGAGAACAAATCCCTTTATCCATCCTCATGATATCAGAAGCTGCATATGTTTTGCTTTGTTATCTCTGTTACAACAAATATAATTTCCCAAAAGCAATTTTATAAACAACACTTTTTCAGCTCATGTTTCCTCTGTAAAAAATTTAATGCATGTTTAAAAATATTAAAAGGGAACATTATTTATTTCAGTTTACGAAGTTGTACAGCAGCAGTCTGACCACACTGGAGTAACAGGTTGTTTCTCCTTTACCATTTCTCTTTGCTCACTATGGTCCCACATGACAGATGGTATAAAAGAGACCACCCTGTTTTTAAATTAATCCCCTTAACATCTAGGAACATGAAGCACCGAAGAAAGCCTGAACAGCTGTCTGATTGTGGTTAAACCCCCCCACCCCCCACATCTCCACCATGGCTAGGTGGCTCATGTGCACTGATAACATACTAGAAAGCCTCTCCCAAGCTCATTTACGGTTATAATTGGGAGCCCTGGGCATTTCTCCACTGACTCCATCTTATGTATCTATTGGCCTGAACCTCTCAAGTGGTGAGGACCTTGTGTGGGGTGCTTAGAGTGCTGTATACTTCCATCTAAGCCTATGAATACTGAAGATATGCAGCACTTTGCAGTATTGGGGTAGTTTTGGGCCAGAACAATGATTTAAAGCACCTTTTGCTCTCGTTGTTTAGCAGCCCATAATGCAAAAAAAGTTTGAACACAGAAAATGAGTGGACTGCAGCAGGTTTCAAGAAAACCATTCAATTGAGTCACTGCTGATATTCTATATTATGAGAACAGAGCTTCCAGAAATCTCATGGAAATGTTTATCTCATACAGGGCTGTTTGTATTGAGGTTAATTTGAACAAAGGCCAAACCTGAAATTCTCCCAGCCAACCCACCCCTATTATAAGCTGTCATTCACTTACAAGAGGTGTTTTGCTTTTTTACACCACCACAAAAAAACCCCAAGAAAATTCAAAAATGAACAAAAGTGGTGTCATGATGTTACTGTACCACCAACAGATAGCACCCAATAATGTTGCTCAGTCACTGACATACATTTACCACCAGTGCGTGTCATGCACACATACACATGACGTGGTTACTATTTATTAGCGCCTAGCAGTATTTAGCCGCATCAGAGCAGTACAAGTAGATTGCTACTAACTTATTTTTAATTTCAGCAGTGGTGCTATGTGTAACATAGATCTAACAATAACAATCAGCAGCAGCAGTCACCACTGCCAAAATAATAGAGGCCTAAATTCTGCCCTGAAGGCCCACTGGGACTAGGGTGACCAGGTGTCCGTTGTTTGATCGGAACACCCGGTCGAAAAGGGATTGTGGCGGCTCTGGTCAGACCGGGCCGTTGACTATCCAGTTGGCAGCATCCCAGGGCTAGCAGGCTCCCTGCTAGCCTCCGTGCTGCGTGGCTCCTGGGAAGGGGCAGACAGGTGGCTGCGCATGCTGCCCCTGCCCCAAGCACCACCCCCGCAGCTCCCATTGGCCTGGCCGCGCCTCTGTGTAGGAGCTGGAGGGGGGACATGCTGCTGCTTCCAGGAACTGCTTGAGGTACCCTGCATCCCTGAGCCCCCCTATCCCGCGCCCCAACCCCATGTCCCAGCCCTGATCCCCCTCCCGCCCTCTAAATCCCTCAGTCCCAGCCCGGAGCACCCTTCTACACCCCAAACCCCTCATCTCCAGCCTCACCCCAGAGTCTGTACCCCCAGCCAGAGCCCTCACCCCCTCTTGCATACCAACCCACTGCCTCAGCCTAGAGCCCCCTCCTGCACTCTGAACTCCTCATTACTGCCCCACCCCAGAGCCCGCACCCCCAGCCAAAGCCCGCACCCCCTCCCGCACCGCTGCCCCCTGAGCCAGCCCGGTGAAAATGAGCGAGTGAGTGAGGGTGGGGAAAGTGAGTGACAGAGGGAGGGGGGATGGAGTGAGCAGGGGCGGGGCCCTTGGAGAAGGGGCAGGACATGGGCGGGGCAGGGCACTTCTGTTTGGCTTTGTGCAAGTAGGAAGTTGGCAACCCTAACTGAGACACATTTACCCTTGTGTAACCTCATTGATCATCAATTCCCTGCAGATTCACCCTCAGTGTCAGCGGGTGGAATTTGACTCTACTTTTTGTGCAGAACCTTGAATTTGGGTGCCTAAGCTCTCTTTTGAATCCACAAAATTGTGAGAGTTTAAGCTACTGTGTAGCTGTTTAGATTCTGTGCCATCACATTTCAGAGGCAAACTTACACGCATAATACATAGGATGTATGCATCTGTTTGTCTAGGAAGAAGATAATTCAATACACTGTAGGGATAGGCTTAGAATATAGAATTTAAATGTTAAAAAAGTGTAAGGATGATTTAAGTGGCAGCTAAGCAGTCAGAACTATAGCAACTGTGAAGGTAAAGCAGTTACTCCGAATGGTGAACCATCTGCTTTCTAATGAAAACAGCCCTACTTGTCAGCAACATCTAGAAAAAATGATTTCTTAGTCAGAGCGTGTAACCGAGGAAAGTAGCTTTTTTGCTATATGAGGTAATACACTCGAATGATGTATGACTTAGATAATAGTGCGGGTTAATGATCTTCAGCTGGATCAGGGAGTAAAACAAAGTAATTTCATAATACAGAGCATGATGGATTAAATCATGTTAATACTGGGTATATACATTAAAGAAAATGATCTTTCTGGCATACTAAATGGCAAAATAAAAAGCACTTTTAGTAAGTTATATGATTAATTAGTCTGCCCTTTTATTTATGTACCATGATAAAGTAAAATGTACTACTTCTGGTTACCTCCTAGGCAATTATTCTAAAACGTGTATTAAATGTACCAGCATCACTGTATTGTACCAGTCCATCAGGAACACCAAAGTATGTCCCCATCTTTGTTATAAGTAAGGGATTCCCCTCCCCCCATTTATTACAATAGAAGTTAGCTCATCACTCCTTCCTAAGGTTTCTAGAGGGCTTTTCTCCACGAGACATGATTTTGATCTCGATACAAAATTGGTCTCTGTTTGAGATAATTAACTAGCGGCATAGTTAAGAACTAGTACTGCGTGGTGAGAATTGGAATTCAAGTAAGTATCCAAAAATGTGGATGGTCACACAAAGTTCATCCAAATTCTGAACTGTTTCAACCTCTTGCCTGCAAAACTGAGCTCGATACCTTGTTGCTTTCTCATCAGATTTCCAGGGCTTTTCATCTCAGCCAGAAAGAACCTGGAGGTAGCCTTTCAGAACTTAAAAAAAAATACTTATAATTAAAGAGAGGTGAAGGGGGTTTTGGGGAGGTGGGGGAGGGGGGACAGGGGAGAGGAAGCTTGTATCACATCCAGCCAAGTTTTACCTCCCCTTCAAGAAACCATTTCAAGAGCAGAAGAAATGACACAAATTTTAATCCTGGATTTACTTGTAAGTGTCCAGTGTACACTTCCTAGCTAACACTAGTCTGTGGCTCAGACCCAGAGAGGGAAGCGCAACACACACTGGCCAGTGGGTTACACATATATTTTCTGTTGGCTGACCTCTGAAGAAGAGTGACATTTGCGTAAGAGCAATATGAAAAAATCCAAGCTCAAAGCTCTAGAACTGTGGAACTGCTCAAGGGATGTTGTCTCCCACTCCCTACAACTACTAACCCTCTCCCCCTCAGTAATGCCATGTAGCCTATAGGAGCAAAAGATTAGGGAAAGAGTCTAAGCCAATTGTCTTTTTCCTTTATTTCCCAGCCAGGCCAGGGTAAAGGGGAGGCTGCCCTTCCTATTACACTAGGGATGTACTGAGTTTCTTCTCTTGAATGTCATATGCCAGATGGACAGAGTGGTGTCAAAATGACTCCAGCTCAGGTACAGCACAAGTCTGGGCTCAAATCAGCATTATGTGGCTACCTCTAAGGAGGAAGAAGTAGCTTCCACGTCACTGAGGAACCCAGGAAGCTATTGGATCGACGCCGCTCAGAAACAATTATGAGTTGAATGGAGAAGTGATCCTCATTTTAAAACACTTGCGTGAAAGACGAGTCATTTAGAAAAATTAGTAAATTAAGGACAGTAACCTGTTAGCCTCGTGAGGGAAACTCTTTGAAAACTTTCCCCCTCCACAGTTCTCACTGTGTGGGTCAGTGCTGCAAGTATCAGAGTAGCAGCCGTGTTAGCCTGTATCTGCAAAAAAGGACAGGAGGACTTGTGGCACCTTAGAGACTAACCCATTTACCTGAGCATAAGCTTTCCTGAGCTACAGCTCACTTCATCGGATGCACCTACTGCAAGTAGGTATTCTAATCCTGGGTGTCTCTCGTTAAGAGTCCACCAGAGACGCCTGTTTTGTTTTAACAACCGCTAATCTCCCAGTGCTCTTTTGTGATTGTTTGACTTTTCTCTCTCTGGAAACGGGACGTGAAATCTATTTATACCGAATATATAGCAAACTATGGCAAATGTAAATCCATGTGTTTTAACCATTTGTTTTAACATCTGTACACTTTAACAATATGCCGTTAGCAAAGGAAACTCCTTGCCATCAAGTTTCACAATGTAACTTTCCACAGGATCTCATTTTGGCAAGTGTGAGGACATGTAGATGGTTAAAGTTAAGGGTCTTTCATTCTCCCTACAGCGCTTTCACTATGTTTAATTTTAATCAGCATTACAGGGAGTGATTCACGTGCACTGAGCAGACATCTCAATTTTCTATGTCTGGTGGAATACGTAAATAAGAAAAAAAGGTCCAGAAACTTTCGTATTTACAGTCGATTTTGCCAATATTGTTCTTTTTAATTAAAAGAGCAGAATGATTCATGTATCAGTATTAAATGCTGCTTTTTATACCTGAAGAAATCCTCCTAACCTTAATCAGAAGGCTTTTAGAGGATGCTTGTTCTAACAGAACAGTCACAAATAGTGGGATGTATGCGAAGAAATCTCTGCTTTGAAGTGCCTGACAAATTTTGTCAGCTTTCTCTCAGAAATTTATTTTAATAAGATACTATAGCTATTGGGTTAATTATTCTCATATGTTTCTAAGAGGCCTTTGAGACTCGGAAAAACAGAGTGAAATTGACAGAAAACATACGGTAAAAATGGATTTATGTTTCAAAAGTAGAAAAAAAATTGTGAACACCCCAAGGTCTAACTCCTTCACTGCAAATCATAAAAGGGATTTTAAAGGCATGTTAGAAGAAATACCTTTCTGAAAAGAAAGCAATGGCATTAAAATATGGAAGGATGGGTGAACTGTACCAGAGAGTGGAGAAGTTCAGCTTCTGAGGAATACGAAGTGTTGGTCTAAAATAAGTTTCAATTGTTGTTACATTTTAAACTTTGTAGGAAATAACACAGTGCAGAAGTGTGACTTTAAAATTAGCATTTGAAAGTGCCTGTGATGTAGGTGAGGGTTTTTAACAAACAGTGGGTTTTGAACCTAAAATTACATTAATTTATTTGCTGCAACAAAATTAGGCTGATTAGTTATTGTTCAAACTCATTTGTTAAACAAAAGAAAAGCCTTTATGTTATATAAAAAATCAGCATAGCAGGCACTCCTTGTAGTCCATTACTGTTGACAAGACTTGACTAGAAATGCAAGATATGTATAAAGAGTAATTTTGTCTCATTAAACGACAACACTAGTGGTTCCTCTTCATCTCCTTAATTCATTTCTTATAGTTTTTCTTGTCACATCCACTTGTTTTATGGCTTACTAACTTGCAAGTTATGGTCGTAATTTATGGTCAAAATTGAGTGGTAGCAAATCACAGAATATTTTCATTGATTACCCTAAATTGTCTAATCTCCTGTATGTTTTTAGGACTTGATTGGGTGGTATTTACTGATTGCCTTCATCTAATTTAAAAATCAATCAATAGCAACAATGAGAGGTGGTGGATAAATCGAGTCTAATGCAGCATAACTGCAGCAAATATCCATCAAAGGCTCATTCTCAATCAAATTTGTGGGAAGTTTTAATACATAAACCAAAATGTCTAAAAGCTTTACTTCTAGAGCATATCATTTTAAAATTGTGCTCTGCAGCGTGACATCTTATTGCTCTTATGCTGTCTATTTAGGGTGATTTTCCACTGCTAAAATGAACGTATTTCACTACAATAAAACTGTAGCAAATAAGAAAAAAATGTGATCAGCTTTGGTTTAAAGGCACTTTGTTCCATCTTCCTCAATATTATCTGTGTATAATAATGGGAATTAACATAACATCAGCTTTTCTTATAAACTGTGTGCATTTTCCCAGAGATAAACATTCTAATAAGTGTCTTGATGGGAAATTTGCTTTCTACATTGAGAAATCAATTCATGAAAGTTGTTCCTTACATTGTTGTATTTTGTGTGTGTATGCGCACATTATTTGGTGCCTAAAGTTTACTATGGCAAATATGAAAGAAAGAGTTTAGATGGCAGCATGTTAACTTCTTGACACTGTCAGTGCAAAGACACCTCATGCAGTGAGACAGGTTTTTTGTCTGCTTTCTGCTTTTATTCATTTTTTTAAATTCAACAAAGACACCAAGAATTTAGAGTGCCTCTTTCTAAACTTTCCTGAGAAAATAGGAAACAAAATACTGATTTTATTTATGAACTGTGGAGCAGATCCTGAGTTGGTGTAAATGGGCATAGCTGCTTTGAAGTCAGGTAATTGGAGTTGGAGTTCTCTTGCTCTGCACCAGCGGAGGATCTGGCTCAGTAGTCTGAAAGTGTGTATGTTTATGCTGGTATCTAATGTTAGAAGAATTTAAAACTTTACTTGAACGTGTGGATAGAAGCAGCATTTACTCAGTAAATACTGAAAACCGCTAAAGATATTCAGCTTTGAATTCCAAACAACACATGCAATGTGAAGCTACACACTGCTTATGCCAGGGGAGGTTCTAACCTATTCTGTGTGTGCTGCTGGTGACAGGAGGGGAATGGAAGGAAAGAAATGTGCTGCTTTTCTTTCATGTTGTATTTAAATTCAAACAAATAAATCAAATACCGATGGAGATGGAGTCATGAGCCCAGATTCTGGGTCATTGTATGGCATGTATGTCAGCCCAGAATTTCACCAAGGATGCCTATTGAGAAGTATTCAGAAAGAAAAAGGCTGTGCCCATTTGCACACATTAGGAAAGGGCAAACAAGTCTTGATAACATTTGAGAAGAGTCAGAACCAAAATCCTGGACATCTCCATATGCTGGGGGTATTTGGACTTGATCCAAACTTCGCAGTTGACCCCCCCCGAGCTAGGTCTTGTCAAAACCAAGGGATCTAATACCTCCAACTCTGCAGACACCCTCATCTGGATGTGGATCAAAAATTTGCACCTCAGCCACATTTCAGCATAAAAAGAGAATTGATCTGAACCTCGACGCAAATCTTAAATCATACCACAACTCCCCCCCCACTTTTTTTTCCAGATCAAATTAGTTGAGCCAATATTTTTTAAAAAGACCATTTTCTATTTTCACCCCTCTGCTCCTGCTGGTTTTCTATGAGACTAAAAGAAGGTGGTGGGTGGTACTCTGGCAGAGGCTGCTCTTGAAGAGTTCCTGCACTTCCTCGCAAGAAGCAGGAAGTGCAAGAGATCGCACGAGACAGCTTGTTCTCGTGAGATTCCCACCTCAATATCTCAGGTTCAACAGCGATGGAGAGACCGAAGACGGTTCAGATGAGCATCCTGGCCTTCTGGTACTTATCTGAACCAGATACAAATTCCAAACCTTTAGAGGTCGACCTGCTGTCAGCACAAACAAGGCTATGGGCGTAAGGTTAGGAAAGCACACAGTTCGGGGGCTGAATATTCCCACTCAAATCAATTTTAAAGCATCCTTTGTTGCTAAACACACTTAAAAAAATCTTGGCATCAACAACAGCTCACAACACACATTACAAATACAAAAGACAAACCCTGACGAGAACCCTACAAGCAGTCCACTTTTTATTAAAATTCTGACATTCTGAGAGATCTTCTTGCCAAGGGCCCTCTTACAATGACATCTGTACACTTGTCATTACATTGCAGTTCACATTACTTACATAAACATGCCACAGGGAAACCATGACTGATATAATTTTTATAAGATTGAAAGGTAGCCATTATGATCATTAAAACAAACCTGAGAGAGCCTTCCTGATGATGGAATAGATTCTGTTACTTCTTCCTTCTCTGTGGGTCATTAGTTAAAAAGGGAAAGAGGGGGAAAATAAAGAGGGAGAGAAGGCCGCATACTGCAGGTGTTTTATCCTTTGTAAGGAGACTGCACTGAGACAAATGATTCTAGCTGGCATTTTGTACACACCGGAGATTGCTTATCGATCCAGATCAGAATATTCAGGCTGGCCCCGGGGAAAAGGCAGAGTATTTTCTGAGGGAGTTAATAACCTGGCAGCTGAGCTGTCTTGTCCAATTCACTGAACCTAGGGCTCTAATCAGGCCAGAGTTTCTTATTTTGAGAAATCTTGCCATATGTGTCTGCTAGCTGCCTTCCACTCTATTGGACGAGTGACAGTGATTGAAATGACAGCCTATAGATAGAGGCTAATCAAATTGTTTATTATCAGCCTAAATCAATATGTATAGATTGTTGAAACATCACTGTCATGCCATGGAAAAGTAATACTAATACTTCTCATGCTGCTGATGTAATTCTAAAACGTATTGTTCTACCTTGAATTACATCTGAATTTAAGAGAGTAAAAGCAATTATAATGGGGGATCAGACAGGGACCAGTATACATGCTTACACATTCCAATAAAATAACATTAGGGATTAATGATGAAATGTCACTTTGTGCTCCCTTTAAATATATTATCATGTTTCTAACTGGACAGAGAGAGAACCCAGATCTGTGAAAGAAAACGGGGGTAAAAAAATAAAACACCAAGGAAGATATTCTTCCTTTTGCTGTGGAGGAGGGAAAAGAAATCCACACAGATTTCTGTTGTTGTCTACAGGGAAAAGAAAGAATTCCAACACATATGTGTCTCATTAAATGCCCACCCAACAGAAATGATCAAACCAACGTAAATCTGTAATACATGAATGTCCATTACAAAAACATTCCAAAGAGCGTTTTACACAGTTCAACACTTTGATAAAGAGTACAGCAAAGCAAATGCCTTTCTCTCTGAATTTATAAAAGTAAATAGTACCCAGCACTTGGGAGTTGGTATCACAATGGTGATGTGTTTTACTTAAAAAATCTAGCCTATCTATTCTGCAGCCCAGGACAATTTATTTTGCACAGAAATGAGGTGTAATGCGTATGTGAAGAAAAAACGTCACTCAGTTTTCAAAGTATGCTATAATCATGTGGTTTTGCAGACAGTGATATATAGTGTGCCATGTATATATATTTCATCTTGTACAGCATGTTAATTATCTGTCTGAGTCAATAGCCTTGATTCACTCTGTAGGTTGGAGGTTCATAGTGTTAGTAAACCCCACTGATCGGGGTGGGGGGCACAGTAGTGCACTTGCACCCCTCACTCTACCATATAACCCAGGTTGGGTGGGGCTGGATCAGCCTGAGGGTGGAAATATGCAGACCAAGTGCTATACCACTTGGTATCCTGCAATGGGGCTCCTAATTAACTCTGGCTGACATTTCAATCTGCCCTCTCCTGACAACACCCACTGAGCAGGGTGTCCGTGAATTTCCCCTCTGGTGTCGCTGACCCCAATGGCGCAGTGACTACGGCCTATCCAATGCATGTTGTGCGCATATTATCCCAGAACAGAATTTGGACTTTTATATATATATTTTTTCAAGTGTGTACATTAACAATAATTTGCAGTATCTTGTGTGCCCTGTTGACTTAGTGTGGCATTTTCCTTCAACCAAAGGGCCTGCTTCTCATTACACTGTGGCCACTATATAACAACTCTGGAAATATAGAGGGGCCTTAAAGTTGCAATAAATTATATGCATCTATCCCCATTTTAAGGCCCCCATACAATGACAGAATGGCACAAAATGACATTAGTATAAACGATGAATTGGGACCAAACATCTTTACACTCCTTTTTAAAGATAATTTGCATGATGTGTTCATTGGACTGAATTACTTTGTCAGATTACTTTGTAGCTCCAAACTAAAGCAAAGTTCAGCCATCCAGAATCTGTGTTAATAAAAATAATATTACTCTTTAGGTAGTGCTGATTTAAAGTGGTTTGTTTTTCCTTTGGATAAAAGTTACTGTTCTTAGTGTGTGCACTCAAACCCCTCCTAAACAGCAATAATCTTTGGTTGACTGATTCTAGGAATTTTCCTATTAAATTTAAACTGACATTTTTAGTCACGTATTAATTGCATCTGCACGGAACAGAGGCCCTGATTCAGTAAACAACATTAGCACAAAATTAAAACGTAAGCATATGCTCAAGTTCATCCCTATTCAGGAAAGACCTGAAGCAGATGCTTAAGTTTAGGCATGTAAACAGTTCCATTGAAGTCAACGGGGCTGAAGCAGATACTTAAAGTTCTGCATATACATAATGCACATTTGCAGAATAAGTTACTGCCCAATGAGAGAGGCAGAATGACAGAATTTAGTCCACAGTGAACTGGCACAACAGCAAAATAAAATATTACTTTTAAAGTGTTTTGGCCTCAACCCAGTAAAGCACTTAAAACTGACCTACATACTGGGCTTTTTTACTGATTTAACTATTTCGGTTTATAATTACATCAGTGTAACTCCTTCACGTGGTCACAGTTAAACTGGTATAAAGGTATTTATATTGGCACACCTTATCAAGGTAAATTTACAGAAATAAATGCTTCTGAAAATGGTGGAAGAACAAAAAAGGATCTTAGGGGGGAAAAAACCCAAAATGGATAACCTGAAAGTTGAACAATTTGCTGTTGTATGGCTCAGGAGTGGTAACGAGTGTTTATTATATCACTATAGGGAACACTGATTTCCATTGTGTCTGTGTGCGCACTTACAAGCTTTGTGCAGGGAATTTAAATGGTTTGATTGTCATATCGTTATCTAAATTGTGTGCGTGTGAGAGGTCCAAAAGAAAGGAATTATTATATTCCTATATATGAACCAATTGTCCTGAGATATTGCTGTCTGATACTTTTTGTAGTCTAAGCCTTCAGAGGCAGCTAACTGAAGAGTTTCAGAGGATGTACCTGACCACTCTGTGCTTGGAAGTAGCGGGACTTGGTGAGTGGTGTGTTTGGTCCATCTGTGGGATAGCTGGTTGGTTGTTTTCTGTGTATGGGCTGTATATCTGGGCCTTGGACCACTGAGTAAGCAGTTGAGACCGGTCTGTATGTTGGTGCCTTGGACAGGGCTGTGAGGCTCTGACTCTCAGAGCTTTGATCAGTGCCTTGGTAAAGGCCACAAGGCTGACCCTGGCAGCTTTGATAAGCCCCGCTGTTTGAAGTCTGAGAGATTAATTGCTCCCTCGTGGCAAGGGGCAGAGCTGAGCTGAGCTAAGCAGGGAGACCTGGTTTAAAAAGTCACTTGCTAGGCAAACTTGAGAGCTGTGAACTGAGGCAGCTAACAGGAGAGTTTTGGAGGGAGTTGAGGGAGGGAGGGAGAGGAGCTCTCTTTCCAGGTTCAGCTCTATGTGCTATTTCAAAATGGCCATTAATGGAAGAGAGGTGGTGATGACCCACAAGGATGTTTTCTTTCCTACCTGAAGCTAGAAGGGACCTCCAGTTCAGAAAGTGGCTGTGCTGGAGGAAAAACTTCTGGGATTGGAGGGACAAATAGAGATGCTACTGAAAATCAGAGATAATGGAGGAGTTCCTCGACAGCCAGGTTTGGGAAACATCAGTACCCATGGTTCAAGGAAGAAAAGAGCTGAACACCACAAATCAAAGACACAGGAAGTCAGACAGGAGGTATGGCAATTTGTAACCACTAGAGGCAAGGGATCACAAGAGCAGTCTTCGTGGCTGGAAACAGCTGAGGATGGGCAGTCTGTGGCTACCAGAGAGAAGACGACCAGGAGGAATTTCACACAGCTAGAAGTTTCCAATCGATACCAGGTTCTCAGTGTGAAAATTGTGGAAGATATCTCAAGATCCAGCTGGTCCCAGAGAATGTAGAGCTGTATGGGATACACCTGTGGATGGTAACTTATGAGAAAAGCTAGTTTGCCAACAATGAGAACTTCAACCATCCAAGGAAGACAGATGATCCCTTTTGGGTAGACAGAAGAATTGAAAAAACATTCTGCAAGGGACAAGTGACCAACACAATGGTGTGCTGTCTTTCTGGAGCCAAGACGCTTCCTAAAGTTGACAGGCAAGCATCCATTGGTGATGGTTCCTAAGTTCATATTGATACTTGTGGGACATCTCACAGGTAATAGACGACTTCAGGGTACTCGGAAGCATGCTGAAGAAGAATGTCCAAGCACTTTTCTCTGGGATTTTTCTGCCCTGCAAGCAAAGGAAGATGGAAGGCAGAAGATTCTGGAAGTGAACTACTGACTAGGTAAATGATGTAGGGTTTTGACCTTGTGGAACATTGGTTCATCTTCTTTGAGGAGGAGGGGTTGTATAGTTTGGATGGCCTCCACCTCAGCAGAAGGGAATCAATCTCCTCAAAGACAGGTTGACCTTAGTAGTTGGGAAGGTGTTAAACTAATAATAAATAAAAGAAATAAATAAAAATAAAATAAAAGGGTAAAAAGAGGGAATATATGAGCACTCATTTAGCACAGAATCAAGATACTGAGAACAAAATTAATCATGGAGCCAAAGAACATGAAGGGAAAATATTCTTTATTTGCCTGTTCACCAATGCTAGGGGTCTTGGTAACAAACAAGAGGAATTGGAATTGCTTATTAATCAGCATAAACATGATATAGTTGGTATTACTGAAATCTGGTGGTTTGCATGACTAGAATGCTAAAATCAATAGTTATAACCTATTTAGGAAGGATCGAGTGGGCAAAAGGAGTGGTGGAACGGCTCTCTATTTCAAAAATGGAATTACTTGTTTCTGAGTCACTGATAACTCAGAAGAAAATTATCGTGAATGTTTACAGATCAATATCCTAACAGATAAAGCACAAGATGGGGTATTAGGTAGTCTGGTAAAGACCATGAAATCACACTAGGGAACAGAATGACCATCTCTTTATGTCCCTATCTAGAATATGTAAGGAAAAAAGCTGCATGATCATGGGGGACTTCACTTTGAGAGACATATGCTGGAGGTCTCATACTGACAGTACTAACACATCCTTTGAATGTCTAAATATTACAGGTGGCCATTTCCTGATTCAAAAAGTATTGCATCCAATATGGGGGGGTGGATTCTATATTAGGCTTAGTTTTGATAGACAGAGGAACTGATCACAGAACTGAAAATTAATGTTAGCTTTGGTGCAAGTGATCGTGACTACATTTATAAATGTGCAAACGGAATAGAGTCCCCATCGGTGATATATATACTTAGTGCTTTAAAAGGAAAATTTTCACAAAGCTGAAAACAATGATGAGTCAAATCATCTGGGAGGAAGAATTTAATCAGAAAAATGTGAATGACAATTAGGAATTGTTTAAAAATACTTTACTAGATGTCCAAAAGCCACAATCAAGAAAGAAGGCTGTATTAGTTAAAAACTGACCTGGTTGAAAGGGAAAGAGAAGGCATCTATAAAAAATAATATATAACAAATGGAAGAAGAGGGAAGCGGATAGTAACAAAGTATAAATCGGAAGCTAGGAACTGTAGACAACTGAAAAGCGAAGCAAAGAGGCACAAGAAATCTATGGTCATAATCTATGGTCAAGAGGACAAGGAGGAAGATGGCTTTTTAGTATATTAAGAATAAAAAGAATCCTGCAATGGTATTTATCCATTACTAAATGGAAATGGTAGAATTATCAATAATGATGCAGAAAAGGCAATAATTATTGAATGTTCTATATTTAGGAAAAAAACAGATTATGTAGTCTCATCATATAAGAAGACTCTTTCCATTCTACTAGTGTTTTAGGAGGATGTTAAACAGCAGTGACTAAAGTCAAACATTTTAAAATCATCAGGTCCAGAGAACTTGCATCCAAGAGTTTTAAAAGAGCTGGCTGAAGAATTTGCTGGACTGCTAATATTGATTTTCAGTAAGTCTTGACTCACTTGGAAAGTTCTAGAAGACTTGAAGTTAATGTTTTACCAGTATTTATAAAAGGTAAACAGGATGACCCAGGTAATGATAAGCACCTCATTATGACAGCAATCCCAGGCAAGATAATGAAGCGGCTGATATGGGACTCGATTAATAAACAATTAAACGAGGTTAGTGTAATTAATCCCAATCTGATCCACAGAGGATAGCAATCGGTTACAGGCCCAGCTGGAGAGCTTTCTCTAGCTGTAACTACTGTCAGCCAAGATGGAGGCCCACACATAAGCACAGCTGAATGGTGAACAGTCAAACCAGGCATTTTACAGACATAGCTGAACTTGAAGCTATGAACAGACAAAACACTTCATTAACTTTAAGTTGCTTGTCATGTCTGTAAAGTACAGCAAGCAATGTCACAGTTTAAAAAAAAATATCCAACACTGGGCAATTGGCATGGAAGTTAACAGTGGAGATAGATATACATACAGTTCATACAGTCTGTTAAACAAATGTACTTGTGCAAACCTCACTAAATTTGTCAAGTTAGACTCTCAGATGTTGCTGCCCTGTGGAGCTTGTGGTCTCCAAAGGCTCCCCCCATTCTGTGGAGCTGGAGTATTTCCTGGAGCTTCAGCTGGGTCCTGAGCCTGAGGTGTTCTGATGGAAAGATTCAGAAGGACAGAGGTTTGTTTATATTTCTGGCTGCATCTTAGACAAAGCATGGTCTGCCTTTCCTATGGAGCTAGCCTGGGCTATTCCTGGGGCTAGACCCTACTGTTCCTAGACAGGCTACACTCCCATTGACTTTGATGGGACTTTTACTTCTATCAAAGGATTGCAGAGTAAGGCCAAAAGTTGGAGATTTTTCAAATGCATGGTCTTTCTTTTTTGGTAATGCAATCCCCCGGGAGCCCACTGGAGAAAATGGGGGCCTGAACTATAATTCCCATAAGGCAAGGCACCGACAGGGAAGTTCAGTTTAATGCTTTGTTGAACTGATTTGAAATAAAGTATTTGAGCTCAGTTCAAAAAATGATATATTTGAATTTGGGTTGAACTGACCAAAATAAAATATTTCATTTTGATTTTCCCAATGGAAAATGAAATTTAAAAAAATTTTTTTTTGCAAAATCAAAATTTTCCCAATTTTGATTTTGTGAAAATTCCATTTTCCATCAGAAAATCATTTTGATGGAAAATTTCTGACCAGCTCTAGTTGTACATGAGAAGCAAATTAGATCCGTATTTCTCAAATGTCAGCAGTAGGTGCAATGCTTTTATGTGAATTTTTAAGTGGATCTCTTAGCCTCTGCACCTTGTAGTCTTTTATTACCCTTTTATAATATCCTTACATTTGAAACTTTTCTTTGGCAATCATCTTTTAACCTCAACACACCAAAGATGGCAAAAGTGTATTCAGAAATGCCAACATGCTGCTATTCATATCTGCATTGGTCTCACAAACAGCAGCTCCTTCCAAAGAGCCTGGAAGAAATGTCTAAATTATATCTCGTATACAGTAAGTCACATTGAGCTGCATATGCTCTAATTGTTGGGTTGAAATGTGGAAGCCTATTTTAAGTTCTGTATGGCGTTCACTGAAATCCTTGTTACAGTTTTCTGACTCTGACGAGAATGCACTATTTTTGTATCGTTTGTTTGCTTTTGTTAAATTTTAGTACACCCAAGTGACTCAAGAGAACAGCATGCATAATTTTTTTCTCCTCAGCTGATCTTCAAATGAAGATCTTGTGCAAATACAAGGGAAATAACATAAAAATGAAGAAATATGGGGTATTTTATTAAACATTATTTCAAAGAAAAGTATCACTTTTTTTGCAATACTTATCTCCTCTGATATGGACATTGTAGACTAGCTTGGGACTCTGCGGCACAAGCCAGTGATTATCTCAGCAAAGTTTTGGAGCCCTAGTGTAAATGTGATATGATTCTTATACAACACTTACTAGTTCCATTTCTCTAGCTCCATTTATTTTATTTTTATACATTCTTTACCTCATATGTTGGTTTGTTTACATTTGGCTGTAAAAGCCATTGTAGAACGAATTGCTATCAATATATTACATCTGTGTTTTGATCTGTTGCTTTGTTTGCTTCTTTTGGTTTGTTACAGTATGACATCAAACATATTATTAACATACTATACACACCATACCAACTCCACCCTGCCGCATACATTTGAAGGATATGGAAGTTGCAAAGTGAAACACTCAGAAGATATGAAATTACAAAATTAAGGGTGGTTATGCAATCTTAACACATCCCCTTGGTGCATATATATTACACTCACGTAATAAATTTATTGTATGTCCTTTTATTGTTGTAGGACTGTTGCCTCATTAAAATGGCATCTTTCATTAGCAATATCAGCACCGTTCAGTTACTAGAGACACTGAATGGAGCGACAATAATATCTAAAGTCTTCTTTTCCCCTCCTACTCAACATATGCAGTAATATAAAAATATTGTTATTTAGTAAACATTTATATGGCTCTCTAAATTATTCTAAGAAATCAGCACAATTTTCTTTTTTTTAAAATTGTTAGAGAGTTCAAACCATCTTCGATTTCGCCTGTTCTTATGATAGCTTCAGGCACTACACACACACACAGCCTCCTTGGATACCATAGTGAATTTAAGCAACTTCCTTCTGTCATATGAACCACAAAGCCAATGACTAAGATTAAGCAGATTTCTCCAGTACCAACAAATAAAGCCTTATGTTGAACTATTTCTGGTTTTTCAGATGCATTATGATGTTGCTAAATAAATCTAGCAATGCCACAACAAGGCCTTATTTGTGCTCTAGCTCACAAACTTTGCAACCTAAATGTCAGAACTAAAAAATTGCTATTCAAGTGAGAAGGGGAAATACAGTTTATACATCCCCCATGTCCTACAAAACCTCTACTCATAATCTTGGGTCATTGCAGATGCACAAATAATTGATGCACTGTACAAATTAGTCCTGCAAACACATTTGCTTTCTAACTTTGATTCAAACCTCATTACATTTAATAGTTCCATACCAAAATGCCATGTTGCATAATAAAAATTTTGACCAAATGTATGTACTTTTTTTCTTGCGCAATCCTTTGCAACAGCGAAATACTGAAAACTGTATTATTAGCATGTTCAAAGGGCAAAATGCACTCCACCAGCATATAGCTGGAGTAATCTGGTTTTGTGAGAGCAAAGTCCCAGTAGATGGGGTTTGGGAGTTGAAATCCACCCTTCCTTGGCATAACTCCCGTTATCATTCTTTGCTCTGGGTTAGATTTGTTATGAGATGAGAAGATTCCCTCCATGGTGCAGATAGGACATCCAGACAACAGACTGCCCCTCAGGCAGTGCCAACACAAGATACAGTGGTGGTAAGCACTGTACTGGCCTACTCTAAGGGCCAGATGCTCAGCTAGTGTAAATCAGCATAGTTCCACTCACTTCAATGATTGATACCAGCTGGGGGTCTGGCCCTTTGTGAGAATTTCACCTAATATGAATATTAGGTAAAAAAACATTAGGTGCCATCACAAAAGCAAGTTTATAACCCAATTATGATCACAACCAAGCTAATCCAAGTATATTTTATCAGATACATCACACACAGAATCAGCATTAGACATCTACCAAGCTAGTGCCACCGCCTGCTCTAGTTTTTAAGTAATTTTTTTTTTAATAAAGGGCAAATCCTGAAGTCTTTCAGGAAATTGCCCTGAGTAAAGCGGAGTACAGATCTGGGGATTTGACCTATGGAGAGAAAGATGGCTCAGCTGTCCTGAAGAACTCTTTGCTCCAGCCAACTTGTGTTTCTCAAATATTTTATTCAGCAACCTTTTCTATCTCTTACGCACTCTTACAAGAGGGCACTGCCAAAATTTTTTGCCATGTGACAAATTATTATTATATAATGATAAATGTCTTGTAAGATAATACTTGGATAGGTCTCTCCGAATTGTTGTTATATAGGTTGCTTATTAGGGAAGTATTACATTTAGGTTTGTTTGATTTTTAGCTCTACATTAAGAAACATCACATACCAGGAATTTTAAGGTGTCATTATTCAATGATTTTAAGAGGAACACTGGGTATATCAGTGCTACAACAATACAAATTAGTCAAATGAAAAAAAAGCAAAGTAATTAAAGTTGAGCAGTGAGACCAATGAATTCAAAGGTAGACCAAACTTTAGCAATGGCTATTCAGTAACAAGAGCCTAAGTAATTAGGTATTGCTGAAGAAAGATTGTTAAAGTGCCCATTAGTGTAGTTCTGTGAAATCGACTTCATTTAGGAACCAAATACACTTTTTATGGTCCACTTCAGAAGGTTCCATTAAAACATAAGGGGGCGTGGGGGAAAGGATGATCTTATTATTAGACAGTATGACCGAAATTCTCAAATGGGCCTCATTTTTTGGAAGCCCTACCTGAGACAGTTTGTATCTGATTTTTAAAAATGGTGAGGACCACTAGTTAAGTTAAATAGGAGTGGAAGGTATTCAGTCCCTTTGAAAATCAGGCCAATGCCACTTTTCAAAATTTGGCTTCGAAGCCCACAGCTGTCTTCCAAAGGAGAGAAATTAGAGAAAAAAAGCTGTTACTGATGAAGTTGTGTTTATTACATGCCTTACATTCAATAACTCCTTACTACATGAGTAGCCCCATTATTTTCAGTGGGTCTACTTAGTAAAATGTTACTCAGAATAAGTAAGGCTATCCAGATCTGGCCCTAAATGACTCTGTGAAATATTTGAACAGTGGTCTGAAACTACAGCATATGTCTCCAGTATCTGAGTCAAAAAATACTATTAGTAATAGCAATAGTTTTAGTCATTTATACTTCGGTAGTGCCCAGAAGCCACAGATAGGATCAGGCCTCCATTGTTTTGGACTCTGCACAAACATTAATAAAAGACACTCCCTTTCTAGCATACAGTCTAAAAGACACAAAATATATGACTGGCAGGGGGTCAGAGATATAACATAGAAGTAAATGAAGATTTTTTTAAAAAAATTTAATTGAGGATAGAGATAGGGTGGAATAATAGATTTGAAGAAGTCAGTAAGAGTAAGAGAAGGAAGAGAGGGTAAAAATACTAGTTGAAGCCTATAGGGTTATTGTCTTTGAAAATACTTGCAGTAGATGTGGATAATAACATGGGAAATATGAGGTTAACCCTAAAATTCAGCAATTATTGGGAGTAATGGCTAACAATCCTACGTTGTGAGTACAAACTAGGAGAAGAAATGAGAAAACACCTTGTCTGCCTTGACAGGAACAAAACAATTTATTGGCCTGATATATAAAAAAGACAGGGTGGCGGGGAAGAGAGAGAAGAACATAAGCTTGAGTCAAAGAACTGATTGGGAAACCAATGCATAAGTGCAAATAACTTAATTCTTTGTGTATTTTAAATTATTTAGTTCTTTCTTCCTTTATAATCTGTATGAACCCTGCAGTTACTGAGATTGTTCTCAGGCAGAGATGCAGGTGACATTACTTTAGCCAACCCTCTCAGCCACTCAAGCTTGCAGTTCTATAAACGTTGCTCTGTCAAACACACAATTCAAGACACTCACCTACTCGCTTACCTACTTACCTAAAACATTTCTCATGTCAGTGTTTATGTCTCAAAGCCATATCCAATATTTACCTCAATGCACATGGATTTGCTTAGATCTTTCTTTCTATGTCTCTAAGGTATTATGGCGGGGAATGGAGCAGGATTCGTTTTATGTTTAACCACTCATTTATGTGAAACTGCCAGAGACAACAGGGAGCACGCTACATAATGAGAAAATTATCCCAGGTTAACTTTGTTATTATATTCTTCTGCTGACAAGAACAATATGTATGCCATATTCACTAGGTTTCAGATGGCTGATAAAAGCCCTCAAGTGTTCTCAACATAGGCTTCAACTTAACTAACAAATACTAGACAGTTAATAATACAGTAGCTAAAGCTAGGCCTTTTAAGGAACACTTAACCTTTGAATACATAGCTCTGTTGCTTTACAGCACTGACAATCAAAATCATATTGGCGCAATTGTTTCTAGTGGCCTCATTAGGCTGAAATTCAGCCAGGCTCCCATCACATAGATGTCTGTTCTTTTACCATGCAGCATAGCTTCAGTTTCATAAAAGGTCACATTTCAGTAACAAATGTATTAACCAGAGGAGACGCTCCGCGTCCAGGCTCCAATTGTTACATTATTTTATACATTAGAATGTCACTTAAGCGACTTTTTACAAAGTGAAGGGTCTTAAAGATATCAGTGAAAATGGTACTCAGTGCATGAATGGGAACATAGAAGGTCCTCAGAATACAGCTTTAGAAACTACGTAGTAGTTATGCTGTAATGAAGGTCTCTAATGCAAACGGAGGGAAAGGAGAATGCTTATCTTCCTCAGCATAGAGGTCCATAATGCGGAAGACTGTTAAAGAAAGCCCAGGTAAAGAGATCTCTTGAAATGTTCAGTCAGAGCAACAACATTCAGAACTGCTATTACGCTTCCTCCAAGAATCTCAACGTGTTTCCCAGATGCTAATTCAATGAGCTGTGAGGTATCTGTTATGACTATTTTTCAGATGGACAAACTAAGCTACAGAGGCCTACAGGCTCCTGACCTCCACAAAGGAGTATGGAGGAGACCAACTTAATATCCACCCATTAAAGTGGCAGACTCTGTGCTGAAGGAGTATGCTGTAGCCACGGCAGTGCAGCAGAAAACAGAAGCCATGCTACCACTGGTTCACTACACCGAACTTCACTCTGTGAAGTTACAGCAGGAGTTCATGTTGCCTAAGGCACCATTAAGTCTCCACAACTGTTCCTGCAGATTGGCGACAGCTGAAAAAGGGGCAGGATACTGCATTGTTCAGGCTCTCCTCAACTGTCCCCTCCCCAGTTCTTACTCTCACCCTACACAGCTAGATGAAGGGGTATCCAAGAGTTGATCCTTCCTGCATCTGTAGTGGAAACAGCGTATGGGGCCAGTGAGGTTAAGTTTCCGGTAGAGCTGGAAACAGAGCACAGAAGTCCTGACTCCCACTCCCCAGCAGTATTGTGAGTTTTACAAAACAATCATCTTCCACTTATACTCCTCAGTTCAAATTGATCCTTCCCCAAGTGCAAACAGAAAAGGACAATGGCACAAAAGTTCCAAGGGGTAGAGTGTTTCCCCTCTATTTTTCTGTAGCAAAAGGAGACAGTCAGGCAAAGTTACAGTCCAGACAAATTTTCTTTAGGGGTGGAGATGATCTTCTAGGGCTCCTCTCAGCCTGACATCCTCAAAGCACCAGTGCCACAGAGCCTGTCTCCAGCTAAGGAGAAGCTTCACGCCAAGCCTGTTGGTGCCTCTCTGAAAAATCAGACAGTGGATGCTGCTTGACTGATGGGATGAGTTTCCTCCCCCTAGGGCCGAGCATCACAACTCCTGCAGGTTTGGGGAGTAAAGGTTTACACCCTGCAAAGATATAGAATCCAAATTCTGGCCTCATATCTGTGGGGTTGCAAAAGTGTGAATAAGGGTGTAATTTGGCCTATTATGGGACAGTGAGATTAGCTGTCCTTAAGTCCTGCCTCCGAGTCCCTTGCTGTAATCAGTAAACCACACGGCACACCACTGGTGGTACCAAGACACACAAACTCTGTGGATCAGACTCTGCTTTTGGATACGTACGTGGCTCCCACTGAAGACCATGGGAACTGCAATGATACATATCCACCCCTTGATATAAAATAGCTGAATGTGTTGACCTCCAGAGCACTACGTAAAGCTCATCTTTTGAGCAGGCATTTAGGGAGTGCTCAGATGATTGAGACTTGGAGTTTTTTTGCAATCTGAGGATGGCGTTTTGTTTTGTTGTGTTGCCTTGCTGACACAATGTTTGCTTTTTGGTGAGTGGGTTTTGCTGCTCTTTTGTTTGATCTTTTTTTTTTTTATTGCTATGGTTTGCACTTTTAGTGGATGTCAGGACTTGCAGAGCCTGGGAGGTGTCTCTTTTCTGAAGTCTAAATCAAAATAAATATCTGAGGGCAGACTATAACCCATACCTTCACATGTCAAGATGAGAATGTTGAAGGAGGAACTGAAATTTAAAAGTCATAACTAGCTGTAACATATGGGTGGGAGGGGGAGAGAGAAATCTCAAAGCCTCTGCAAAACATTGCTCGATGGTTCTTAAGTTTGAGACGACAGAAGAGGACTTCTCTTAAAAAAAAAAAAAAAAAAAAGACGACTGTGGAGCGAAATCCCACCCTCAAATCCAAGCTTGAGGAAGAGAGGGGAACACAGTCCTTAATGAAGAGTCTTGGGTTCGCTTTGCAAAGGTTTTGTAGCCTTTTTTATTTAAACTGAATTTAGTATTAAACTACAATTGGTTCAGCTTCTGTTGCTACAGTTTCAAGCTCAGAGTGAAAAATCACCTCTGGTGCTTTTCTCAAATTTGGAGACTGCAGGAACACATGAAGACCAAGGACAGTGACCACAGACGCAATCATAAGTATGAAGTCTTATCTGTTCTACAACTTTTATTAAAGCAATAAGTTAAGTTACAATTACCCATGCATATATAAATCCCACAAAAAACCATGCAATGACTAATACTGTAGTCATACTCACATCCCCTAGGATCTTACTGACCTCTCAAGAGATGATCAATAGGGGGTGGTTCCTATTAAGATTTCCCCTGGGGCTTCCACTTTTGCCCAACCAGACGACCTCTTTTATATTGTTGTTCTGATCATGCCTAACACCTTATGCATGTGTGTGAGTGTTTCAGCCCTCTTTTCCTTACCTGTACTTCCACACCCCATGAATTTTGGATGACCCATTTTTCATAGGTCGGTGTCTTAGTTCTCCTTATTCTCATTAGCATCTATGCACAACATGTGTCCATGGTAACCTGGGGACAGAACAGAACTTTCCGTGATGTTACAATCAGGTGTTTTGTGGTCTATTGCAGTCTATTTTTCCATAACATCACCTACTGGCATTCCTTCTAGTAATCCTGAAACCGTACTGGCATAGGGTTTTTCCTAGGTTACCCATTCATGCCAAGCATTCTTAAACCTGTGGCCTGGTATGGCTAAGCTAAAATCTTACAGGCTTCAGCCTGTAGCCTTGCATTACAGCCATGCTTTACTTATGTGCACACTCTTCACTCCTAAATACTTGTCAATCTTATACTTCTATAATCCTATAGTTTAAATCTATTTAGCATAGATTAGTTATATATGAAATAGTATTTGCGCTGTCCATAATGCTATATAGCACACGATAAATGGATGATAAAATGAACTACTTGGCTACAGTTCCAATAAATATGCTTATTGAAAATAAACAGGTGAAAAGTAAAAATGCTACTGCAAAAGTCAAGATTGTTTGTGTTCAAAGTGCACTGGAGAAATTAGTCAAGGGCAGTTCATCCTTGTGAAAATATGACCCGTCACACGGCCAATTCAGCAAGACTTTATGAAGTACATGGTGGTCATACAAATCAAAGACAGCTACAAGCAACTTGAAGCTGAATTACAAAGATTTGCAAGTTCAAAAACCATTTAAGATTTGACACAATAAACAATGACACAAAACAACAAAAATAAAATTAATAAATACTTTAAGAACAGAACATTTCTTGATTCATTTCTCATCGCTTACTGGATTCACCAAGGCTGGACATCACATGCCCTTTCTCCTTTATTTTTTCTTGTGTTTCCACTATAACCATTGCTAATCCCACACATACTTACTCTGAGAAAAAGGAGGTGAACTTAATCAGGATATTTAAGCACAGTTCAAATAGCATCACAAGGTTCTCACCTCACTCCGTGATCCTAGCCTGCTATTTGCTTTATTGATCAGGTTCTATCCCACACATTTATGTTAGAAGCAGCTTCACAGGCAAAGAAAATCTGAAGTGCCTCCCCAAGCCTGAATATGTTGAATATGCCACTAGTCTGATTAGTTTTTTTTTTAAACCAGATCTATAACAAAAACATTTTTGAACAAAAAAACAAAAAAAAAGGTTTTTTTGAGCAAAAAGATTTTCACTGAAATGTTTCATTTTTGTCAAAATTTTAAAGTTTTTCAACAAAAAATGGAACCAAATTTTTTTGCTAAATCTTGTCAGGTTTTGGTAAAATAATTTTAGTTTCCAAATCGCACAAGAAAACCTATTTATTTATTTTTTACCAAAAGTTGTTTTCAGAAACAGAACTTTTTCTGTTTTCACTTTTTCCAGAGCTACTTTAAAAAAAAGTTTTTAAAATCCCCCTCCCCCCCACCCCAAAAAAACCCCTGACCTTTTTCAACCAGCTCTTGACTTCCCCTCGCCATCTACCCCCAATCTCTGGAATCATAGAGCACCTCTTCCTTGATTCTATCTACCTACCTATAATCTATATACTTACATGGCCCCCCCCTCGTTGTACTATCTAAACACCTCACAATCTTCAATGCATTTAACCTCTCAGCACCTCTGTGAGGTAAGGCCTCAGTTTAGCAGCAGACACACGATCTCCCGACAAACATACATGTTCACCTGTGTGACTACCAGGGACATCTGAAGTTAAAATAATTTTTCAAATTCAAATGTACTCTGTGCAACAAATACAAACCATCAGCTGTGTTGTTAAAAATAGCAAGAGTTACTAACAGGATGAGCAGTTTGTTTCCGAGTCAGACCCTCCAAACCCCAAACAAAGCTGAATTCAGAATAGAGTTGGCAATTAAAATCCACTGTGTATTGATTCATTTCTATTAATAATTAACAGTATGTTTTTGACTACTCTGTGTATCTGCACCAGGACTCCACAATCCAGAAGGTACAATCCATAATGACACTCTCCACTTATTTGCACCCATTCAAGGGATTCAGACCATATTGAGGCGTAATTAATTACTACTTTTACTGCTTCTTCTCTGTAGGTAATTATTCCAATTTTGCACATGACTAAATGATACAAGCAGAGATTAAGAGCCTGATTTCTACATTATGTACACAACTACATGTGAAAAAATACATTGCATCTGCACCCCTAGTTTATACATGCAATTAGACTGACTACAGGTGTGATTAAAAAAAATTTATGCAAATGGACAGATTTTCATCATGATCCAGAGCCCACTGAAGGCCACATCTACACTGGAAAGTAGCACTGGTAAAAGTTCTGCAGGCATAAAGCTGCCAACGTAGCTATTTTGTGAGAGCACCACATTTGACCGCCGTTCATGGTGCAGTGCATTCTCATAGCACCAGGTTGTACTGGCAAAAGTCGTGCCGCACTGGTAGGCATCCCAGTGTCCCTGACCTCACTGTCTGGTGCACGGTCTTATGAGAACGTTTTTGGGTGCACAGTGGGATACCACCATTTCTCTCAGGGCATTTTGGTATTTAGAGGTCAAGTTCACACAATTTCCTCTGATCCATCCCATAATCCACCCTTTTCCACAACGGTTTTCTGTTGCTCTGCTATCTTGCCAGGAGAAACAGGACTGCCTAACAGCTTTGCGGAGCTCTCTCATCTGTTAGAGAGAGGTGACCTATTCTTTTGTATTTGTGGAACCTCAACAACCATCACAGCAGCCAGCCATGCAGCAGTGAAAAGAATACTGAGGTGAAGTGGATGATGCAGAAAAAGAATAAAAGTTCCCAGCTGCTTCAGGCATTCACTGACCATACTGTGGAGTGGATTGCAACCTCGGATTGCAGTGGGTTGTAGGCATTCAGCTCAGCATTGGCAAATGTACAGTGGGGACAGTCATCGTTCAGGCATGCAAGGCCATTAAGATGTCCTTTGGCACAGGACTGACTCCGGGCAATGTGCAGTAAATGGGCTTCTCTAACTGTGGATGCATATCCTGATGGAATGCATATCCCAATTCTACCTTCTTCCTCCCCCCGCCATTTCCTCTGATTACGTAAACAGAAAAAGGTACTTTTCTAAGGTTATGCAAGCTCTGGTAGATCACCGTGGATGTTTCACCAACATTAATGTTGGCTTATCAGGGATGGAGCATAGCGCTTGCATCTTTAGGTATACATAACTTTTCATAAAGCTACGAGGAGGGACATTTTTCCCAAACCACCATGTTCACATTTGGTGAGGTTATAATGCCAATTGCGATTCCTGAGGACCCAGCCTACCCCTTTGCTTTCCCAGCTCATAAAGCAAGGCAATGGGCAACTGGTTAGCAGCAAGAAAAGATTTAACTGTCCAGTGGTTCTTAACCTGCGGTGCAATCAACACCATGTGACATCGTCAGGGCCATACAGGGAGTATTGGATGCAGTCCACATAACACATTGTGGGCCGCATGTGTGTCCCACAATGGTAAATAGATTGAGAACCACTGGCAGGTGCAGGATAACTATGGATTGTGTGTCGGACAGATTAAAGGAACAGTGGAGAGGTTTTATGACTAGGCTGGACCTCCGCGAACCAAATATTCTATTGTTATTGCTGCATGTTGTGTTTTTACATAATATACATGAGGCCAAGGGGCAAATGCTACCAGCAGGGAGGAGAAGGAAAGTGGAAAGACTTTCTGAAGATTTTGAATATCCTAACACAAGGGCATCAAATCGACGGAAGCCATAAGAAGACACTTGACAGTGTGCCATAGGCAAACAGTGTGCTGCTTTGTCCAGTTTTTTGTTACTTTGTGAGTACATGGTATATGTCCAGGCTATGGATTTTTATGAACTTTTATGACTCTTAGGAGGAATTAGTGACCTGGGGGGGGGGGGAGTGTTCCATCTCTACCTTGTAAGAGAAAAAACTGTTTTTCAAAAACACCGAATCTTTACTGTGCAGTAATAAACAACAAACCACTAAAAAAAAAGTGCAAAATGCTGACTGCTCTGGACTGTATCACAGGTTAGTGTATGTGTACTTATAGCAGTCCTCACTGTCCACTGGTGAACTGTGGAAGGGAAAGTGTTGCAGGGAATTTTGGTGCCTTGAGGGAGGGTTTATGCCCTGACCCAGAAGCAGGAATTGTCCACCTAGTGGAATGACTGCCAAGGTGTAGGCCTGGATGATCTACTCCATAAAACTTTGGAACATCTGTGTTTATCTGAGGTGCTGCATGATGTTTTGGAGAACCTCTGCCCTTCTGTTTTTCTCTCCGTCCCTCTGTCTTTCCTCCAGCTTTTATTCTCTCCATGCCCTGGTATCATAGGCTACAAACTCAAAAGTATTAAACAGCTCAAACAACATATTCCCCCTTGTCTATTTCTTTTTCCTCCTTCTCGTGGTCAGTCTTTCAGAATATGTGGAAGGGATGGTCCTCAAGGATACCCCAAACCAGGTTCACTGATAAAGAACCAGACAAATAGCCATTGTTAGATTTACAGGGCTAGCAGACACCAAAAGATAAATGCTACAACTATTTAAATTTTTCCCTATATAGATCTAGATACAATTATGAACAAGGTCACACTCACAACTGCTTGCTTCAGGGCTATGTAACACCACACACACAGACACCATGATGAGTATATGGATGTTTTTTCAAACTCTCTTCCCATGATGGGCCAGGTGTGTAGGTCCTGGCTCAGTGTAGTAAACACGGCTATACTTATTACAGACAGTGTTGATCCTGGTGGATATAGGGTCCCAAAGGTCCAGAGAAGGTAACTGCTTGAGGTGGTTTGCCGTTGCCAGGCCCATATGCTGTCAGGTCTCTTCACAGCACCTGTAACAGATCATTGAAGCGTGTCTTGGGAAAACGTCATACCATAAGAGGGAAAAACCAGGCTGTTCTTGCTAGAAATGTGCAGGCAAAGATCAAACAATACTTCATTGGCTTTTCAATCTGGAAAACCAAAATATTGTATTTTGGGTTATAAAACCCACACCCAATAAATTTAGAATACTATTTCTGTAAAATCATATATTCTGAATGCCCAGTTACCGTCTTGCTTGTAAGATTTCCTTTGTATTTCCAATGTAGATAATTTGAATGCTCAGGTACCAGTTTGTGTATATTTCATATTCTGTGTTGAATGTATAGAATTGTTTTCGTCCTACAAATTTTTAAAAATATTTGAATGCTTCAAAGGCTTCTGCTAAAGCATATATTTGGGAGTGCTTTTTGGTTGCTTACAGTTTTCTGTCATTTTTGGCCCAGTTCTGCCAATGCATACTCTTAAAATAAACCACTTGACAAAAGAATTCCTTTGTTCCCTGCCTGTATATGGCTGGCCACCATTTTGGAAGAGCACAGAGAAGAGGTAAAGTTTCAGGGGCAGGGGGCAAAGTGAAATAAAAAATGTGCATTGATGGTGGCCGTAGATTATGCCTACCTGACTCTCTTTCTCTGTGCTCAGTGGTTTCCTTCTCTGCTGTTGGCTGGGTCTCAAAGAGCACTAACTATCCATGGGACTGTATCCTCCTCAGCAAGTTCTCTCTGTTTGGGTGCCTGGGGTGCCTTCCTCTGGATGTCACTATAATTTGTGGGCCCTCCCCTCACCACAACCACTCAGTATCTAGCTCTACACAGTAGCTATGGATGGGATAGCACATGCTATTTTGTTGCTCTCCTTTGCTTTCGGTAAGACTGACACAGTTCCTTCCCCTTTGCCCACGACTGGAACTTGTCCATATTTTGTACCCCGGCTTCGGCATTCCTTTGAAGTGTGTGTACAACCATCTTTATTCTGTGAGAAATTGGCACAGAAACAAAGCACTAACTGTCACAGAAGCATGTCTTATATTTGTACTGGTAGACAGTGGGCGATAAAACTTAAGGGACAAGTACTGCCTGCAATTCTAACACCAAATCGACCAATTGAAGTAGCACATTATTAAGGAAGGGAAAGGCAGATAAATTATGGCCTGATCTCAATGGAGCCAAATTGATATCTACCACCTAAGGATCTGGCTCAGAGTCAGAAAAACAAATGCAGCTTGTTTGTTTGCCAAGAAAGTTCTCTTCTGCACAGATTTCATTTTTTTAAAAAACACTAGATTTCAAGGTGCTGGACTGATGACAACCATAGTGTAAGATAATACCCTATCACGTCTGACAGAGAGCATCTCTTGGGGAGAGTACTTCTGTTCTCATTATATGAATCCGGCTCTAAATTTTGCAGTTCTAGCTCATCTTGAATCATAATAGCCCCTTATATTCATGAAGTTCTCAGAGCACTTTGAAAATGTTTTCAGGCTCACCATGGAAAAAGCAGCCACTTCTTTGGTGGAAAAGAAGCCTTCATTCTGTACCAGAAACATTGCACAATGGGTAGTTAGTTTTTTAGGGGGAGAAGTGAAGAGTTACTATCCAATGTATACACAATGGCAATTTTAAGTAAGCATAATATATTTATGCTTATTTGGAATTTGGTCAGGCCACTATTTTAACAATATCTCCAGTCCTATGAAAAGTGCCAAGGGAATTAATTGACTGCAAGTATTCGGGGCCTCAATTTAACACGTCATCTGAAAGATGGATTTCATTACCACATAACCTGCATTCTGGTTTACAGGACAGAGTAATCTGGTTATACATTAGAGTTATTGAACCTAGTTCTAATCAGTAATGGAGTTACTTCAAATTTACAGTGGCACAAATGTGAATAGATCTGTAAAACTAGTGAGAGATTAGACTCAGGCCCACCATGCAATTTAATAATTACTGGTGTTAGAAATGGCCCAGTACCTCTCTGTACTGTTATCAGCTGGTTGTGAGCAGACCCAATCACTGTTTCCAAGCCAACCAGCTGTGGATGGAGTCTAGTCACTGTTTCTAACTCTAGAACACTAGGGCACACTCCCAGGCTCAGACTTCTTGTTTGACACCCTTCCGTGGGATATGGGTTGCTGCTGCCTACCCAACTTAGACCCCAAACAAGTGTTGGAGACTTGCCAAAGCCCTTCCACTTAGCTGGAGCTCCAAGGGAGCACGTGTAAGTAGCTGGCACTTTGGCCTTCTAGTTTAACCCATTTAATGACAACATGGCAGGACAGTTAGGAACACGTGGAATTGTTTTTACCAGTCACTTTAATCTTCAAGCACTCAAAAGTTACCAATTTCTCAAAAGGTCCTGAGATGCACCCCAACACTTCCATAGTCTGAGGTTCAGCAGTGCAGGCAGAGACTCTTGGGCAAGTCCTTTTTGCATGTGGCTATGGTTGGCCTCTTGCACAGAGCAGAATCCCATTCTTAAAAAGAGCCCCCACTCCGTGCTCAAATGGAGAAGCTCCAGACCCATGCTTAGCCCATTCTTGTGGGCCACCATGTAGAGAAGCCATTGTTCCATGGGGAGTCCTGTAGTTCAGAGACAATCAAAACTGATGGTTCTGGATTGCACGATTGATAGCTTCTCAGTAAATCCTTCAACAAGGTGTTAGACACCTTCCCTGGGCAGGGCAGCTGGCTGGAATGCAGCATAATGGGCTTGCCATGGGCAAGCCCAGACTTGTGCTCAACACGCAGTACAAAATAGATTTCATAATTTGATGCAGCTGTACCCACTCTGTCACTATCTGTACTTCCTGTTCTCCAATGCCACATGCAATCTAAAATGGATAAACAAATGTTATTGTATGATTAAAAAACAAAATAGGATTAATGAAGTCAACAACACAGTTCATTTTACAGTGAAATGCAGCCTACAAAATGTTCTAGCTAAACAAAAATAAATTTTCCTTTTGTTTTCATTTCCTAAAATAAGAGTTACTGCAGCACTTTTGATAACGGCTTTCCTTAAAAGGCGCATACTCTCAGCTATCACAAGCATTACAGTTTTAATACAACTTTGTTCATAGCAGTTGTAAATAAAGAATATTCATTAGTCAAGTGCCCAATTTGACAGCAGCTTTGTTTTTACACTGATTGTTAAATTATGTATTCTGCTGATTTATTTATAGCCTTTGAGTCAGAAGCTTAAATACTGTATACGAAAGAGCTGCAAAAAATACTGGCCAAAAAAGGCCAGGGATTCTGAGTTTGGGGAAAGAGGGGAAGAAGGACATGAATTAGGAGTTCTTTTCTTCCACATTTTTTTTTTTTTTTTTTTTTTTTTACAGGCGGATTCGAAGGGAGAATTTACACTGACCTGTGAACTAGAGAAACTGTACTGCTGGTGATATTCCATAAGGAACTTCATGCTGAGCAGTCAAACTAAGCCAAGTATGTTTCCATTTATGTCTACGCTACGGAGACTATGCTGGCACAGCCTTGTAGTGTAGACGCAGCCTACACTGACAGAAGGCCTTTTTTTTTTTTGTCTGTATAGGAACACCACCTCCCCAAGTGAAGTTAGCTATGTCAACGGAAGCTGTGAACACTGGGGGTTACGTCCACATTGCTATGTCAGTCACGATGTGTTTCTTCCACATTTCTGACCAACGTAGCTATGCCGATATGATTTTTAGTGTAGACCAAGCCCCGGTTTCATATAGGCAATGTTGGGGGGACGGGGAGGGGAATGACTGTATTTCACAACACATTCTGGTACAACTGTCACAGGGACTTGTTCTCCTGCCTCAGGATACAAGCAACTCCCATTGATCTTTATGGCAGTATTGCCCTTCTTTTTTGTGGCTGATATTTACTTCTCCTTGATATGTTTTTGGATTGTGAAATGAGTGGATAATAGAAAACTCTTCAAGAGACACATACAGATAAACAATGTTTTGATTATTAATCCTTCCACAGACAACTGGCTGATTTGAAAAAAAATACTCTATTATTGCATACCTTCAAACTGATGGCTTTCAAGTGACACCAATCATAATAGTGGAGTAATGCTCTATGATTTCATTGAAGACAATGTATATTCACATATTACCCTTTGATTTCAATATCTTTCTAACTCTGATTTGTATCATCCAACCACCAAAACTTATCTGAATAATTCTTGTATATTAGACACATTCAATTAAATATGATCTGTGTTTATAAAACAGGATTGCTTCATTAATAAAATACATTGAAAAGATATAGCTGTCTCAACAGCAATTTTGTCAGTTAAAATACAGTGATATAACTAGAGTTTCTACACTTCAGTGCTTCTCATGAGGGAGTGAAATGCTTATTAAGTAGTGTTGTACATTATTCTCCAAATCTTCTTTTTATGTCTATTTTAAGCATTTGATTATTGCCTGGCTAATAATAGGTGTTTCTTTAGTCAAAGAACAGACGAGAGGAGATAGTATAAATTGTAGCATATAATTGTTCACTGACTGCCATTGATAATCCTAGCTACTACTGTATGAAATTCTTCCTCCTATGTTAGTAGCTAATTTATCATGTAATAGTAATTAAAGCTGTGGGAATCAGGAAAAACCCACAGAGAGCAACCTTATTCTATTTTATTTATTTATTTTTAAAATATACAAATGTTTGCTATACTCATGAATCTAGGCAAACCCAGGTAAAGTCAATGACAAGAAATTACACACAAAAATGTATTTCATAGGTTTGAATTCCACTGAGGAGGGGCCCAATAGGCCCAGTGCCAATAATTATTTTTGAGACAGATGGGAATATGTCAAGGAGGAAGACCTTGAAGGGAACTATGATTAAGCAACATGAAGTGGCAGGAGACTATCTATCAATCCATACAAGGATTAGTGTATTCCAAGCAAGACTAGCGTTTCCAGAAAATACTAGTGCATGTGGAAAAACTGGAACATACAGTTACTGTTAGAGTCTGATGGTATGAATTCAGAGTGCATTCAAAGATAATTGTGAAAGGAAAGAAAAATAGGAAGAACCAATCTCCAGTCCTTTGAAAAGTATGGGGCTCATCCCCCGACACCCAAAGATTTCAACTGAGTTATTATGGATTCACAACAATGTAACTGGGGACACAATCTGACTCAACTAGCACAAGGAGGAAATTTTTCAGCCACTCCTGTTTTCCTCTTTTAAAGAAAATAACTAAATCAGGAAATTATAAGGAAATAAGTAATTCATCAAACACCAGGGTCATGTCAGCTGAAGGAGGCTTGACATTGTGATCTTTTATACAAGGTTTCTCAGAATGTCTTGGTGAGGAATATTGCGCAAGGCAGTTTTGGATAGAAGCAGACGTAGACCTTTCCTTTTATGAGCACCAAGGAATCAGATTTGCTCTGCAAGTTCATTATGATGTTTACTCTCTGCACCGCTACAGGAGCTCAAACCATTCTCCCTCTCTGCTTCTCATCCCAACCAACCACCCATAAAGTACTTATATACTGCATTTTCCAATTCCGTAACTCTTAGAAAAACCTTTACATCCAGTACCAACATAACGGGCAGAATAGGCAACAGAGCCAAATGGACTCCAGAACCAGTAAATCAATCTAGCCTTCTAAGCCCTTTTTCTTCCATATTAACATTAAGATTAATGTGTCCCATCAGTGAACTTTAGTAAAAACAAGAACAATTAGTGGCCTGGTTTCCTTTTTACTCAGGGCGAGGGCATCATAAAAACAGTAGTCTGAAAAAGGACTCTCTCTTTATGTTATTAAAGTAATTTCATGTAATTTGAAAACCAAAACAGATTGCATGTCCAAATGCATATCACCATTTGAAAACATCCACGGAATTGCAAGATCTTTGGGTAACTATTCTAGATGGCACATTTGCATTTTTTTTCCTTCTATAAGTATATACTATTTGTGAAAGGTGTCAGATTCTGTCATGGAGACTGAAATCCTTCTTTCATGCCACCGAGCAAATACTGCTTGGGTACTGACTTCCTGTACAGCACCACTCCTAACCTGTGGGGATTCTGCTAAAGATGAGAGCGCAGTTCAGTCTAGGAATCTATTCAATCCTTGGCCTCCTCCAAGCCAGTTAACAAAGGTGTTAATTATTATATTGATGCCATTTGCAATATGGCCACTTGTCCTGAGACTACTAACTCACTTCAGACTGGACATTAGTAGGGTTGCCAACCCTCCTGGATTGGCTAGGAGTCTCCCGGAATCGGCCTCGATCTCCCAGTAGCTATTGAAACCAATCCGGGAGATTTTAATAGGCCACTAAAAGTCCAGTTGGCAGCACAGCAGGCCTAAAGCAGGCTCCCTACCTATCCTGGCTCTGCATGAATCCCAGAAGTGACCAGCACGTCCCCCTGCACCCCTAGGTGCAGGAGTGGCCTGGGGTTCTCTGCATGCTGCCCCCGCCCCAAGCGCCAACTCCGCAACTCCTATTGGCCGGGAATCGCAGCCAATGGGAGCTGCGGGGGTGGTGCCTGCAGGAAGCGCCAGCATGCGGAGCTGCCTGGCTGCCCCTGAGCCTAGGAGCCGGATATGCTGGTTGCTTCCGGGAGCCGCTCGAGGCAAGCGCCACCCAGAGCCTGCATCCCTCACCCCCTCCCGCATCCCAACCTCCATCCTAGAGCTTGCGCCCCAACCTCTGCCCCAGGCTCAGCCTGGAGCCCCCTACTACACTCTGAACCCCTTGGCCCCCACCCCCCAGCCCAGAGCCCATACCCCCTCCTGCACCACCACCACCTGGCTCCAGCCCAGTGAAAATGAGTGAGAGTGGGGAAGAGTGAGCGATGGAGGAAGGGAATGGAGTGGGGGGAGGGGCTTGAAGAAGAGGCAGGGCAGGGGAATAGTATTTGGGTTTGTGCGATTACACAGTTGGCAACCCTAGCAATTAGACAGCTTCCACACGCTAATGCTTTTGCACTACTACTGGGCTGGATTTTAGCCAGTGACCTGGTGCTGAAGGTCCTGTATCCCACTGCCAGTCCAACTCCTAAATCCTATAATGTCTGTCTCCACTTTCAAATATCCAAATCTGTGCATTGCCAAGTCCAGAAAAGCTTAAAGAACCGATCTGAGTAAAGTTGTTATTTAAAACATAAGGTAAACTATACATTTAATGAGCTTTATAAGGGATTAGAAATTTAGAGTCCTAGAACTCAGAGATTTTCTGAGACAGTTTATTAAAATTAATTTATTCTAAACTATCCTTCCTCTTCTCAAGAGTGTAACATGACAAAAATCATACATACGGACTCCCATTGAATGCACAGTCTGATATGTGCAGTCCACGTTGTAAATATGGATGCCTAAAGTATAGCCAATGTAGGCACTTTCCTGCTAATTTACATGCCTACAGAAGTGTAAATCCATAGAAGTTTAGGAATCCAGGCTTGAAAACTGGGTCCATGGATTCCTTACATATCACATGGCTGGCCCTGAAAATGCACCTCTTTTCACATGTGGGAGGCAAGCTGTTGGAGCTGTTTCCCTTACAGCCACCAGAGTCTTTGTTTTGTGGGTTTTGTTTGTTTGTTTTTTTGGTCAGTCACTTTGCCAATTGTTCACCTTACATCAAGCATAGAAACTGCAGAATTGCTGGGTGGTGATAATGGGTGAATGGAGCAGAAACTTCCCTTAAAGGAAGGGGTTGCTAAATTGGAAGAACAGAAAGGCCTTTTATTCTAAGAAAAAGAAAAATCACTCTTCACAGTGAAGATGAAAAATATTGTATTTCAGTTCTCGAAAGATCCTGTTCTTTGTACAGTGGAGAATTTTTTCTCCAGAGCACAATCTGCACAGCTCTAGCCCCAAGCCTACAAAGTGGCAAGAAATAGATTCAAAACTATTTACATATATTTTTATTTTTAGAAATTATTTTATGATTGCAATAAATGTGTCAGACAAACACATTCTGTGGCATGATATTCAAATGAGGCAGTTAAGGTTTCATGCTAAGTACCTCAAGCATTTACATGTTGTATTTGGCTGTTATTGGGATAGTAATGTATACTGGGCTTTGACTTGTTGACTGCTATTTTTATTTATTACTTGTGTAGTGCTGCAAATGTACACAACACTCTACAACTGGTTAGAACAAAACAATCGCCCTAAGAAGCTCACAATCTAAAGGAATGAGTATGTACCATTGACAAATTGATTCTATGGAGATGGGCAGAGAACTGAGGGAGCGGCTTCTCATCCCTGTAAATTCAAACTATGTTAATTATTAGGGCTGTCAATTAATTGCAGTTAACTCATGCAATTAACTCAAAAATTAATTGCTATTAAAAATTAATCATGATTAATCACAGTTTTAATCGCACTGTTAAACAATAGAATACCAACTGAAATTTATTAAATATTTTTGAATGTTTTTCTACATTTTCAAATATATTGATTTCAATTACAACACAGAATATAAAGTGTACACTGCTCACTTTATATTATTTTTATTACAAATATTTGCACTGTAAAAATGATAAAAAATAGTATTTTTCAGTTCACCTCATACAATACTGTAATGCAATCTCTTTATCGAGAAAGTGTAACTTAAAAATGTAGATTTTTTTGTTATGTAACTGCACTCAAAAATGCATGTCCTCTAGAATAGTGGTTAAAGCATGAAGGGACATGTGAATCTTTAACACACCTGGCATGTAAATATCTTGCCATGTCGGCTACAACAGTGCCATATGAACAACTGTTCTCACTTTCAGGTGACATTGTAAACAAGAAGCAGGCAGCATAATCACCTGCAAATGTAAACAAACTTGTTTGTCTGAGTGACTGACTGAACAAGAAATAAGACTGAGTGGACTTGTAGGCGCTAAGGTTTTACATTGTTTTATTTTTTAATGCAGTTATTTTTTGTACCTAATTCTACATCTGTAAGTTAAACTTTCATGATAAGTGATTATATTACAGTACTTGTATGAGGTGAATTGAAAAATACTATTTCTTTTGTTTTTATAGCACAAATATTTGTAATCAAAAATATAAAGTGAGCACTGTATACTTTGTGTTCTGTGTTGTAATTGAAATCAATGTATCTGAAAATATAGAAGACATCCAAAAATATGTAAATAAACGGTATTCTATTATTAACAGTGAGATTAATGGTGATTATTTTTTTAATTGCTTGACAGCCCTATTAATTATATAACCAATGAAGGGCCAATTCAAAATTTTATAATAAAAAATAAAATTCAAAATTCAATTTGGACAATCACTTCAGTCTTAAATTTCACTTTTCTCGAGTATTCAAGCTATTAAACTTTTCAACCAACCATATTAACAAGGAGTGGAAGACGTTATTTTCAGTGGACTTGGCAATGAAGTTGTGAATTTCCAGAAGAGATATAAAGGAGTATGATGTTCTCTAATATAAACAAGTTAGGAGTACAGGTAAGCCAAAATTAGAATAATTTATCCTAGTCTCATCACTGTGAACTTTGAGGCTAAATCAGATAAATGACATCAGGATCCAAAATTACCTCGTTTGGATTTTACAAGCTGAAAATGTTATCAATGACTGCTTGAGAAACCTGAACTATTCTAACATTTAGCTTCACCTCTGTCTGAAATAAAGACAGGCCCAAACCAAAGCCTGGTCATGTCCACTGTCAGGTTACCTCTGGACTCCAACAATTCATCCAGCAGCTCTCTCTCTTTAGAGCTCCTTGGGTTCTGCTTAACCATTTTGGGAGAAAATATATTATCCACCCTGTCTCCCTTTATCTTCCCACCCTTCCAGCTCCTTTGCTTGCTTACTCTTCTTTTTCTTGCCTGTACCTCCGGTCTCACACTGGCTGTAAACAGAAATGAGCCTGAAACAAGTCCCCAGAACTAACTAGTCAAATTTGGAGGAAGGTTGAATCTGGATCCAAATTTTCTGGCTGACCCCTCCCCCACTCTCCCCATCTTCAGATCCCAAACTACAGATATGAACACCCCCAAAGCTTTGTGGAAGTTTCAACCCAGATGTCTTATGGCCTGAAACAGAGAGTTGGGGGTAAAATGTGGCTGGCACAAACGGGGTTATTTCATTTCTGGACAGTAGATCATATAGGTACCTTACCCAGGGTAAGGGGGAGCCTTATACAGTTTTTTTTTTTTCCCTGAACGGGTTGAACCATCTAATTAATTATAATGGCTTGAGTCAAAACTTTCCAAAGAAGGGAGTTCAAGATGGGAATCAGCATAAAACAACCATGGAAACTGATGTTACTTAAATACTCTGGTATATTCCAAATTTTAAACTTTGATTCATTAAAGTGGCCAAAAATGTACAGCACATGTTGTACTCTCAATCCGGGAGGTTTCTAAAACTCCAATTTCTTTGATTGTGCTGCTACTTTAGCAGAATAAAAATTCCTTTTTTCCCCTTCACTTTTTCAAAGTTCCCCTTCTAGTTGTGTCTTAAAACTGTCAAACATGCTTTACTGCTTCCAAATAAACACATCATTTTTGGCAGAATTAGTAGATGGGAAAGGTAGGAACATTGTTGTTTTAGGAGTTCATATAAAAAGCAAATTTTAATGTTTCAAAATTTAAGGCTTTCCTAAAGTTTTAAAATATCTCCTCCCCTGACTCCATATGTGATGTTGTCGAAATCATTATGAAGTGTCCCTTTGGAAAAATAAAGCTGATTAATTAGAGTAAGTCTCCATTGTAGGATTCAGCAGCTATATAAACATTCATGGACTTTTCTTAACAAGTATTTAATTATTGTTTTTAAATGTTTTTAGAAGTTGAAATGATTTACTGGTGAGCCATTTTGCGGAACACATTAATTGGAAGGTTTGTCAGTTCGAAAGCCGTATATGCATTGGGAATTGTATTGGAGCAGAATTGCGTTAACTGGAGGGTATTTTGCTGAAAGATTCCTTTGACATGGGCATTCTGCATAAAGGAGAAAAAGTAAGGGAATTGAGAAGATATCCAAGGAACAAATTTTCAACTTCAGTCTCCTACCCAAATCTTTCAAATTGGAAAATTGTGTCATTTGTGGGAAAGTGAATTCTCATTCTGCTTTCATACTAGTCTAGCAGGCACAGTATGGCTCTCAGTATGTGCACCCTTTCACCTCCAGGTCATCAGGATGAATCCAGCACAGGGTAATATCTTTCAGTTACTATTGGCATTTAATGGCATATTGGCATCCGCTTAGCCACGTGGAGGCCAGTTATCAATGGACCAGTCTACACATCACTGAAACTACCACTGGCACTACTAACTGGTATTCTTGTTGATAATCTCAGCTGAAAAGCTACTGGTTGAAAAGGCTATGTGGAGAGAATTACCCTATCACCCCCAGCAGTGGCCTTTTCTGGTGAGGAATGAGGCACATTGCGGGGGCAGGGTGGGGTAGCTTGCACTGCACGTGCAAGTTTTGAGACAGGATTTACGAAACAGATAAAACAGAGAGCTTCAGTTTTCAGGGCTATCAGCCTAACACCTCTTTTGAACATTCATGTTATCAAATAAAGTGTTCCTCTGACCCCCAAATAATCCTCCAAAAAATCCCACTAGCACACAATGCTCTTAGGAATCAGGAAATAAAGAGAAAAATATTAGGTATAATTGTGCACTTCCACACTAAAACCTGAAAAAATTGGCATGCTGTAAATTGTAAACATTAATCTAAACCAGAAAAAAAATCCCCAAACCTCACAATGTATGCTTGTCTATAATCTGAGAAGCAATATTTCAGTATTCTCCAGCGTAACCATAAATGACATGGCCATCTCTAATTTGGTATCCAATATCTGACCAACCTTAGTTCATCCACAGACAAAAACAGGCATCTCTAATTTTCTAACCAATCACTGAAATTCTTTACTACCAACCAATAATTCTGCCATCTCTAATTTACCAATAAATAATTCTGCACTCTCAAATTTACTAACCGATAATGTGACCAATTTGCTGACCAGTGATTGTGTCAACTGGTAGTGCCCCTAGTGAACAGTAATTTGCTAAGCAATATTTGGAGCTTTTCCCCCTTAGCAATAAAGAACTTTAGTGATCTTAGGTTCAGTACTCATTACACTGTCCTGAAACTCTTTAATGCCGATACTAAGTCTTTTACAAAGTAAGTTTTTGCTTTCTGTGTGAATATGCTGTTTATCCACATTGACTGTTTAGAAACTGCACAGATCTCTTTAGAATTTCTGTGAGTTGGAATATTGTTGTCATTATTAGGAAATTAGCATTTGAGAGGAACCTTCTCCCCTCTCCCCCATCCCCAGCAGTTGTTCTCAGCACACTGCAAATTTCTCCAGCAGAGTTCTTGCCATCATGCAGGGGGATTTGGCTAAGATCCCACAACACTTGAACAGAGTGTGTTGGTGAAGGAGTGACACAGTTAGCCAACTGTGTGACCCCAGTGACCTTACCACCCAGGTTGATCCTGCCTTGGCAGAGTGGAGCAAAAAGAGTTCACGTGTAAAGCAGAAGTGATTAATTTGGCTTGTCTAACTTCACCAGCCCTTGGCACGAGTGAAAAAACAGATCTTTAAATATGTTTAATGAAACAATAATGGCACTTATATGGTCATTTCATCTGCAAGCCACTTTACCTATGATACTTATTAAATCTTTACTAACACCCTGATAAAGTGAGCAAGCATTGTAATCTCCATTTTACCGAGGGAAAATCTAAACAGAGTTAAGGGCACAGACGGAATTACTGTCCGTGGTGAGATTAGAAGAAGAGTTCCTGGCTCCCAGTTCTGTGCTCAGACAACTACACTTGACTTCAGAAAAATGCAAAATATGACTAATAGTGGTTTCCCTGAGAATCCCTAATTTTTTCAAAGTTATATGACAGCAAATTTCTGAAGGGCTAAATTATGACTTTTGGCACAGCTCCAGGGAAAGGGTGGGACATAAACTGCACTACCACACAAATTAGCCCCGAGAGGCAATGAGACGAGGGGGAGCCCAGAAATTGGTTCTATGGAGATGGGCAGAGAACTGAGGGAGCGGCTTCTCATCCCTGTCCCAGGGAAGGGCCCTCACCCATTTCTGTGTGGCTCATCTCCCCTCCACCATCTCCTCTCTCTGTCTCCCCCAACTCCGGACCTCCTGCTTCTCTCCATTGCCCTCTAGTCCCCCACATCCCCAGTATTTCACGCTGTGCTTCCCCTCCCCTTTAGGGAAGCGCCCTGCTCTTCTCCGCATTTGCAGGCTTGGGATGGAGGGCAGCTACAAGTGGGGGCCTCTTGACTCCTCCCTCCCCGGGCAGGGAAGAGAGCTAGCAGGCTGAACTGACTCACTCTTCCACAGAAGGAAAAGGGAAAGAGGAGCCGCAAACAAAGCATGGTAGGTAAGGGTGGCCTCTGGTCACTCCTCACCTCTCCACTCCTGTGGATAAGGTGCTGGTTGGGAGAGGGGCCTGAGCTGCTGGCCTCCATTTGCTCCCTCCTTGCCTCTCCCACCCCATGGAAGTAGTATAGGTCAAGCAGTACCTTCCTCTTCACTTTTCCCCTACCTGAAACGTCCTGTGGATTCCGAGGGGCAGGAAGCAAACTGACTCTCTGATTGGCTGTCCTTGCCCAGGAGGCAGGGGATAGGGAAGGGCACCCGATCAGGCCAAGATTCTCCATAGGTCAGAGGCTTGGTGTTGGCAGCTCTGCAGTGCAGGGGTTGAACTGGTGACCGTAACAGGTCTGATTCACAGGAGACTCAAGTGTATTTCCTAGCCCCTCTCACAAGCCCCGAGTCAAAGCCAAAATTTGCATTTACCAAAATCCCCGTTTTGGGGTGAACAAGAAATGCCAACAACAATGTCATTGATATTACAGATCAAGATTTCAATTCAAAATGTAATGAAACATGAAAAAACTCCCCTTCCCGGACACATTTTTTCACAAATAACCATTTTTCAACATAAAAAGCTTTGTTCAAAAAATGTCAATCAGCTTTATTAGTGAGCAAGTGGTGGGATGGCTGTCTGGTGTGCATGAGAAACCAGTGCAGTAAGACAGAGGTGGAGAGAGAGGAAATGTTTGAATACGTTTGCCAGTACTGACAGCAAGTGTTTCTAGGGTTATGCCTACACTACAGCTTATGTCGCTGAGATATGTGAATAAGCCACCCCCCTCAGTGACATAGTTACACTGACCTAAGTGCCAGCGTGGGCAGCACTATGTCAGCGGGAGAGCGTCTCTCATCGCCAGAGCTACCGCCGCTCGTCGCGGGTGGATTAATTAAGTCGATGGGAGAGCTCTCCCCCCTGGCTTGGAGTGGCTACACTGGAGAGCTCATAGCAGGACAGCTGAATCAGTGCAGCTGTCTGGTATAGCCATAGCCTACGTATGGGTGAACAGGCACGGCTCTCGCCACAGGTGTGGATGGGAGAAACACAGTATCTGTGTGGGGTGAGTACGCACGTTCAGAGGTATGCATATGAGAGGATGTCTTGGGTTATACATGTGTCTGGTGGTGGGTGGGCGTTCACATGAGAGAAAACATTGTATGAGAATATGTGAGTGTGTATATAAAGCATCTGGTTGGCTGTAAAGATTCAGAGGGGCATGAACACTAACGCATATGGGCTAATAGATTTTTGCCTGGGCTGGTAAGTTTTCTGCATTACAGGATTATTGACTTTCCTCAATATATAGGATACTATAGATAGCCCACTGTGCTACCCTTACACAGGTTAATTCTTTTATCCATTTCAAACACAGTCAATCAATACCAGTGATCAGGTAGCTTGTGAAATTGCCTGGAAAACACATCCACAAAGTAAACCCAATACAAGGTGCTGTCTATGTGACTTAAAGCTTAGCATACCATTGAAAATCACTAATGGAACACTGTGCATGCAGTTTGTTCATGCTATGAGCAGTCAAGAATCATGCATAATGTAATAGTGCATCTGGTAACAGCAGTGCACACAAGCTAATTTAATCTTGTTTTAAACTAGACATAAGGAATTAATCTTTGAAGTGGTCCCTGATGCGATTCTCCTTAATATGCCCAGAATCCTTCCATTTCCCCATTTACAGTACTGTACAGGGGCTTATTTAAATAATATATTTATGCTTGAAGTATATTAGCTGAAAAATGCCTGTGACCACATGATCATATATCAGATCAATGTTGAAATGCTCTAATGGCTGACTCAGTCTAGAAGCTGTGCTTTGTACTCCAATGTGTAAGACCTAAGCTCAGTGTTGAGTTTCTGCCTCTACTGTGGCAGTAACAGTAGTGCCCAAAGATTAAACTTTTCTAAAAGAACAGTGCGTGTACATGTCACAGGGTCTGCACAGGTTTCCACCTCCTCGTGCCTGTGCCCTGTGCCGGCCAGCCAAATGAAGAGTCCCAACGCCTTCTTTGGTGCTTCACCCTTGTGTCCTTATTTACAGCTCAACTGTGTAGTCCCTTTTATTCCCCCAACAGCTATTCCCATTCAGACCCTTCCCAGGGTCTCCTAGCCCATGAGGCTCCTTGCCTTTGGTGAGGAGACAGAGCTGTAAGCCTCCTATCCCCTCCCAGACTAGCCTCCTGACTGAGCTTTCTCCAGGGCTTTTATAGCCCTTCCCTTCCTCAGCCCAGCTGCCGCTACTTAGCTCAAGTCATTGCTGTGAGCTGGCTCTCGTTAGGGCCTGCAGCTGGGCTCTCTGCTGGCTGCCTGTGCCCCTGCACCTGTCTTCCCTACCAGAAAGCAGGGCTTAGCCAGCATTTTGGCAGGGCCTTCAAGGGGTTTTACCCCTGCCCTGCCACACAACTCCCCCCTTCAAGAAGCTGCCAGGCTCCACCCGCCCTGCCCCTCCTCAGCCGGACAAATCTGCCCCTCAGCGGGAGCTCCTGCACCTCCGCTGTGGGTTCTGGTGGCCCCTCCCTGGGGTTACCAGCCCCCCCACTCCACATCTGCGGAAGGGACAGGCCTCCCCTCTATGCCCCTTGGCCCGACAGAGTCTGCATTCTTCCTCTACCCGCAGCTGGTGGCCTAGGTACCCTACTTCGGGGCTCTATTCCCTGGCCCCCAGGTCCTGGCCTTCCTCCGATCCCCGAGGGCTACACTCGTGGCACCCCTCCCCCGAGGGTCCTTTGTTGCCGCATAACCAGCATTCCTTATGCTCTGGGCTTTGTTGTCTAGGAGTTTTCTTGCTAGCTCCCCCTTGCTCCCTCCATCTCCGGGGGAGGGGATTCTTTCACCTTTGGGGGTTCGGGCTTCCCTTTACCCCTTCCCTTGGGTACTCTGTGGCCCCCCTCTCAGGCTCCATACCCCAACTCTTGGCTTCGCCCGCCCTTGGTCGGCTCCCAATAGGACTGGCTAAGCTAAGTTCTGCACTACGCCCACCCGGTGCCACGGGAAGCGCCCTTGGACCTCTATAGGCACCTGGGCCACCGGATAGCTCTGGGTGTCCCCATGGACGCATCTCAGGGCTACCCTCGCCCCTGGGATCACCCAGTGGGGCTTTGCCAAACCCCTCCGTATCAGTGAGCGGGAGGAGGCGGAATCTACCACCCCCTTCCGGGGCTTCGCCCCCAGCAACACTGGTATAGTGGCCAGGGGGTCTCTCTCCGCTCCCTTCTGGCCCCCAGTCCACCCACAAAAGTTGGCCAGCCCATATTCCATCTATGGGCAGTCCTGCTTCTTATGGCCAGGGTGTCGGCACTGCCAGCGGGTCAGCTGCAGGTGGGCCTCAGGTCCAGCCCCCTCTTGGGTGTAGCTTTCGGCGGGCTTCTCCCCAGACCCACTCCCTTGCTGGGCTTTACTACCCACCGGGGCCTCTCTGCTTCCACATACTCCTCCGTTAACCGGACTGCATCTGCCATGTGGGCCACCTGATGCCTTCGGACCCACACGCGTACTGGGTCCAGGAGTCCCCTGAGTAACTGTTCTAAGACCACCTGGTCCATGACCTCCTCTATTGTCTGGGCTGCGGGCCTCAACCACTGGGTGGCCCAGTCCGTCAGTCTTTGGGCTTATGCCCTGGGCCACAGGCCCTCTGTCCAGCGAGCCGCCCAGAACCGCTGGTGATATCTCTCCCCTGAGAGTCCCACACGGTCCAGTATAGCAGCCTTTACCGTGTCGTAGTCCCTGGCCTGGGTGTCACCCAAAGCCATAAATGCGGCCTGGGCTTCTCCTCCCAGGCACACGGCTAACCACAGGGCCCAAGTCTCCCGCTCCCAGCCGGCCACCATAGCCACCTGTTCAAAAGTCCCTAGAAACGCATCAGGATCATCTGCGCAGCCCGGCATCGTGGTGCCGTCCCCCACTGGCGGACACAATATTCTCTGGAGGATCTGCTGCTGGGCCATCGACTGCTCCCGGATGAACTCCTGGACTGTCCTCTGTTGGTCTGCCTGCCATGTCATCAGGGCCTGCCGTTCCATCTGTTGGGACTGTTGCATTTCCTGGACTGTGTTCACCATCCACTTTAGGGTCTCCTGCATGCTGGCAGCCACGAACAGCAATGGCTAGGAGGGTCCCGGACAAGCCCCCAGTGTCACAGGGTCCGCACAGGCTTCCACCTCCTTGTGCCTGTGCCGGCCAGCCAAATAAAGAGTCCCAACGCCTTCTTTGGTGCTTCACCCTTGTGTCTATATTTACAGCTCAACCGTGTAGTCCCTTTTATTCCCCCAACAGCTATCCCCATTCAGACCCTTCCCAGGATCTCCTGGCCTGTGAGGCTCCTTGCCTTTGGTGAGAAGACAGAGCTATAAGCCTCTTATCCCCTCCCAGACTAGCCTCCTGACTGAGCTTTCTCCAGGGCTTTTATAGCCCTTCCCTTCCTCAGCCCAGCTGCCGCTACTTAGCTCAAGTCATTGCTGTGAGCTGGCCCTCGTTAGGGCCTGCAGCTGGGCTCTCTGCTGGCTGCCTGGGCCCCTGCACCTGGCTTCCCTACCAGAAAGCAGGGCTTAGCCAGCATTTTGGCAGGGCATATGTGTGCTTACATTAATCAGATGTGGCTCTGCTGGTGTGGAAGTTAAACGAAGAATACTATTGACAATCAAGAGAGTATTTTAAAGAAAGTGAAATAAAAACATTTGTTCTTTTTATTAGCCTATTATGGCTAATAACGTGAGACACTGCCATGCCTACTTCTGGTGATGGTGTAGTTCAATGAACAAAGTGCCCATTGAGCCTGCATTTAGAAGTAGAGAGAGAGAGTGTGAGAGAGAGAGAGAGTGAGAAAGAGAGAAACAAGCATATACCCTAATTATTTTCTCTGTGTTAAGGTTAGGTATTGACTTGTGTATAAACACTGTAGCTAGTGATGAACATTGTTTTGCGTATGATTACAATAACCTGCCTGGTGCATTGAAGGCCACCTGTGAGTTCAGGTCCAACGCTGTGCAGAAAAACTATGCTTTTCCTTCCCAGGAGGTTTGTTGAATACTGAAGTCATGTAGATTTCCCCTTCACCCAAATTTCAAACAAATCCCCTAAGCTCCACCAGAACCACCAAGTTTGACGCTGACATAATAAGAAACCAGAAATATTGCATGGTCCTTATGGGAAACCATAAATCAACCCAGATACTTTTGAAAGTAGGCCCAGGATCACATGAAAGGGTTATGAAGTTATGACTGGACTGCCTGCACTATTCACTGTCACACAATACTTAGCTCTGTTTGGACTTTAAAAAGAAATCAACTCCAAGCGATTCAAGACCAAGTACCTCCCCATGATTGACTGCATCCCCATAAGTAGTACATAGGGAAATATTGTGTCTCATGCTTCCTCATCTGTGTCCATATACCAACTAGTAACCAGAGAAGGTAATTTCTAAACCATCCAGCCCATTTCTAGTTAACATGCATTAATATTATTTCTTTACGTAGTTTCCAAACACTCAGGGATGGCCCTTGCTTCAAGGAACTCACAACTGCAGCCAAGTAGAGGGAGGGTGGTGGAAAAGGAACAGGAACAATGATAGGGTATGTCTACACTACGGAATAAGGTCGAATTTATAGAAGTCGTTTTTTTAGAAATCGGTTTTATATATTCGAGTGTGTGTGTCCCCACAGAAGTGCATTAAGTGCATTAACTCGGCGGAGTGCTTCCACAGTACCGAGGCTAGAGTCGACTTCCAGAGCGTTGCACTGTGGTAGCTATCCCACAGTTTCCGCAGTCTCCGCTGCCCATTGGAATTCTGGGTTGAGATCCCAATGCCTGATGGGGCTGAAACATTGTCGCGGGTGGTTCTGGGTACATATCGTCAGTCCCCCCTTCCCTCCCTCCCTCCCTCCCTCCCTCCGTGAAAGCAAGGGCAGACAATCGTTTCGCGCCTTTTTTCCTGAGTTACCTGTGCGGACGCCATACCACCGCAAGCATGGAGCCCGCTCAGGTAACCGTCACCGTATGTCTCCTGGGTGCTGGCAGACGCAGTACGGCATTGCTACACAGTAGCAGCAACCCATTGCCTTCTGGCAGCAGATGGTACAGTACGACTGGTAGCTGTCCTCGTCATGTCCGAGGTGTTCCTGGTCACCTGTGTGAGGTCGATCAGGAGCGCCTGGGCAGACATGGGCGCAGGGACTAAATTTTTAGTGACTTGACCAGGTCATTCTCTTTAGTCCGGCAGTCAGTCCTATTGAACCGTCTTATGGTGAGCAGGCAGGCAATATGGATTGCTAGCAGTCCTATTGCACCGTCTTCTGCCGAGCAGCCATGAGATGTGGATGGCATGCAGTCCTTCTGCACCGTCTGCTGCCAGCCAAAGATGTAAAAGATAGATGGAGTGGATCAAAACAAGAAATAGACCAGATTTGTTTTGTACTCATTTGCCTTCTCCCCTGTCTAGGGGACTCATTCCTCTAGGTCACACTGCAGTCACTCACAGAGAAGGTGCAGCAAGGTAGATCTAGCCATGTATCAATCAGAGGCCAGGCTAACCTCCTTGTTCCAATAAGAACAATAACTTAGGTGCACCATTTCTTATTGGAACCCTCCATGAAGTCAACCCTGTAAGCCGTGTCCTCAGTCGCCCCTCCCTGCGTCAGAGCAACGGCAAACAATCGTGCATCTGAGTTGAGAGTGCTGTCCAGAGCAGCCCAATGGAGCACTCTGATTGGGCTAAAACATTGTCGCGGGTGGTTCTGGGTACATATTGTCCGGCCCCCATTCCCTCCCTCCCTCCGTGAAGGCAAGGGCAGACAATCGTTTCGCGCCTTTTTTCCTGAGTTACCTGTGCGGACGCCATACCACCGCAAGCATGGAGCCCGCTCAGGTAACTGTCACCGTATGTCTCCTGGGTGCTGGCAGACGCGGTACGGCATTGCTACACAGTAGCAGCAACCCATTGCCTTCTGGCAGCAGACGGTGCAGTATGACTGATAGCCGTCCTCGTCATGTCCGAGGTGCTCCTGGCCACGTCGGCTGGGAGCGCCTGGGCAGACATGGGCGCAGGGACTAAATTTTTGGTGACTTGACCAGGTCATTCTCTTTAGTCCTGCAGTCAGTCGTATTGAACCGTCTAATGGTGAGCAGGCAGGCAATACGGATTGCTAGCAGTCGTATTGTACCATCTTCTGCCGGGTAGGCAAGAGATGACGATGGCTAGCAATCGTACTGTGCCATCTTCTGCCAGGCAGGCAAGAGATGAGGATGGCTAGCAGTCGTACTGTACCATCTTCTGCCGAGCAGCCATGAGATATGGATGGCTTGCAGTCCTTCTGCACCGTCTGCTGCCAGCCAAAAATGTAAAAGATAGATGAAGTGGATCAAAACAAGAAATAGACCAGATTTGTTTTGTACTCATTTGCCTCCTCCCCTGTCTAGGGGACTGATTCCTCTAGGTCACACTGCAGTCACTCACAGAGAAGGTGCAGCGAGGTAGATCTAGCCATGTATCAATCAGAGGCCAGGCTAACCTCCTTGTTCCAATAAGAACAATAACTTAGGTGCACCATTTCTTATTGGAACCCTCCGTGAAGTCCTGCCTGAACTACTCCTTGATATAAAGCCACCCCCTTTGTGGATTTTAGCCCCCTGAAGCCAACCCTGTAAGCCGTGTCGTCAGTCGCCCCTCCCTCCGTCAGAGCAACGGCAGACAATCATTCCGCGCCTTTTTTCTGTGCGGACGCCATACCAAGGCAAGCATGGAGTCCGCTCAGCTCACTTTGGCAATTAGGAGCACATTAAACACCACACGCATTATCCAGCAGTATATGCAGCACCAGAACCTGGCAAAGCGCTACCGGGCGAGGAGGCGACGTCAGCGCGGTCACGTGAGTGATCAGGACATGGACACAGATTTCTCTGAAAGCATGGGCCCTGCCAATGCATGCATAATGGTGCTAATGGGGCAGGTTCATGCTGTGGAACGCCGATTCTGGACTCGGGAAACAAGTACAGACTGGTGGGACCGCATAGTGTTGCAGGTCTGGGACGATTCCCAGTGGCTGCGAAACTTTCGCATGCGTAAGGGCACTTTCATGGAACTTTGTGACTTGCTTTCCCCTGCCCTGAAGCGCACGAATACCAAGATGAGAGCAGCCCTCACAGTTGAGAAGCGAGTGGCGATAGCCCTGTGGAAGCTTGCAACGCCAGACAGCTACCGGTCAGTTGGGAATCTATTTGGAGTGGGCAAATCTACTGTGGGGGCTGCTGTGATGCAAGTAGCCCACGCAATCAAAGATCTGCTGATATCAAGGGTAGTGACCCTGGGAAGTGTGCAGGTCATAGTGGATGGCTTTGCTGCAATGGGATTCCCTAACTGTGGTGGGGCCATAGACGGAACCCATATCCCTATCTTGGCACCGGAGCACCAAGCCGGCGAGTACATAAACCGCAAGGGGTACTTTTCAATAGTGCTGCAAGCTCTGGTGGATCACAAGGGACGTTTCACCAACATCAACGTGGGATGGCCGGGAAAGGTACATGACGCTCGCATCTTCAGGAACTCTGGTCTGTTTCAAAAGCTTCAAGAAGGGACTTTATTCCCAGACCAGAAAATAACTGTTGGTGATGTTGAAATGCCTATAGTTATCCTTGGGGACCCAGCCTACCCCTTAATGCCATGGCTCATGAAGCCGTACACAGGCAGCCTGGACAGCAGTCAGGAGCTGTTCAACTACAGGCTGAGCAAGTGCAGAATGGTGGTAGAATGTGCATTTGGACATTTAAAGGCGCGCTGGCGCAGTTTACTGACTCGGTTAGACCTCAGCGAAACCAATATTCCCACTGTTATTACTGCTTGCTGTGTGCTCCACAATATCTGTGAGAGTAAGGGGGAGACGTTTATGGCGGGGTGGGAGGTTTAGGCAAATCGCCTGGCTGCTGGTTATGCGCAGCCAGACACCAGGGCGGTTAGAAGAGCACAGGAGGGTGCGGTACACATCAGAGAGGCTTTGAAAACCAGTTTCATGACTGGCCAGGCTACGGTGTGAAAGTTCTGTTTGTTTCTCCTTGACGAAACCCCCCGCCCCTTGGTTCACTCTACTTCCTTGTAAGCTAACCACCCTCCCCTCCTCCCTTTGATCACCTCTTGCAGAGGCAATAAAGTCATTGTTGCTTCACATTCATGCATTCTTTATTCATTCATCACACAAATAGGGGGATGACTACCAAGGTAGCCCAGGAGGGGTGGTGGAGGAGGGAAGGAAAATGCCACACAGCACTTTAAAAGTTTACAACTTTAAAATTTATTGAATGACAGCCTTCTTTTTTTGGGGCAATCCTCTGTGGTGGAGTGGCTGGTTGGCCGGTGGCCACCCCACCGCGTTCTTGGGCGTCTGGGTGTGGAGGCTATGGAACTTGGGGAGGAGGGCGGTTGGTTACACAGGGGCTGTAGTGGCAGTCTGTGCTCCAGCTGCCTTTGCTGCAGCTCAACCATACACTGGAGCATACTGGTTTGGTCCTCCAGCAGCCTCAGCATTAAATCCTGCCTCCTCTCATCACGCTGTCGCCACATTCGAGCTTCAGCCCTCTCTTCAGCCCGCCACTTACTCTCTTCAGCCCGCCACTTACTCTCTTCAGCCCGCCACCTCTCCTCCTGGTCATTTTGTGCTTTCCTGCAGTCTGACATTATTTGCCTCCACGAATTCGTCTGTGCTCTGTCAGTGTGGGAGGACAGCATGAGCTCGGAGAACATTTCATCTCGAGTGTGTTTTTTTTTTCTTTCTAATCTTCACTAGCCTCTGGGAAGGAGAAGATCCTGTGATCATTGAAACACATGCAGCTGGTGGAGAAAAGAAAAGGGACAGCGGTATTTAAAAAGACACATTTTATAAAACACTGGCTACACTCTTTCAGGGTAAACCTTGCTGTTAACATTACATACATAGCACATGTGCTTTCGTTACAAGGTCGCATTTTGCCTCCCCCCACCGCATGGCTACCCCCTCAACCCTCCCCGTGGCTAACAGCGGGGAACGTTTCTGTTCAGCCACAGGCAAACAGCCCAGCAGGAATGGGCTCCTCTGAGTGTCCCCTGAAGAAAAGCACCCTATTTCAACCAGGTGACCATGGATTATATCTCACTCTCCTGAGGATAACACAGAGAGATAAAGAACGGATGTTGCTTGAACGCCAGCAAACATACACTGCAATGCTTTGTTGTACAATGATTCCCGAGTACGTGTTACTGGCCTGGAGTGGTAAAGTGTCCTACCATGAAGGACGCAATAAGTCTGCCCTCCCCAGAAACCTTTTGCAAAGGCTTTGGGAGTATATCCAGGAGAGCCGCGAATGCCAGGGCAAAGTAATCCTTTCACATGCTTGCTTTTAAACCATGTATAGTATTTTAAAAGGTACATTCACCGGAGGTCCCTTCTCCGCCTGCTGGGTCCAGGAGGCAGCCTTGGGTGGGTTCAGGGGGTACTGGCTCCAGGTCCAGGGTGAGAAACAGTTCCTGGCTGTCGGGAAAACCGGTTTCTCCGCTTGCTTGCTGTGAGCTATCTTCTTCATCCCCAAAACCTGCTTCCGTATTGCCTCCATCTCCATTGAAGGAGTCAAACAACACGGCTGGGGTAGTGGTGGCTGAACCCCCTAAAATGGCATGCAGCTCACCATAGAAGCAGCATGTTTGGGGCTCTGACCCGGAGCGGCCGTTCGCCTCTCTGGTTTTCTGGTAGGCTTGCCTCAGCTCCTTCAGTTTCACGCGGCACTGCTTCGGGTCCCTGTTATGGCCTCTGTCCTTCATGCCCTGGGAGATTTTGACAAAGGTTTTGGCATTTCGAAAACTGGAACGGAGTTCTGATAGCACGGATTCCTCTCCCCATACAGCGATCAGATCCCGTACCTCCCGTTCGGTCCATGCTGGAGCTCTTTTGCGATTCTGAGACTCCATCATGGTCACCTCTGCTGATGAGCTCTGCATGGTCACCTGCAGCTTGCCACGCTGGCCAAACAGGAAATGAGATTCAAAAGTTTGCGGTTCTTTTCCTGTCTACCTGGCCAGTGCATCTGAGTTGAGAGTGCTGTCCAGAGCGGTCAAAATGGAGCACTCTGGGATAGCTCCCGGAGGCCAATACCGTCGAATTGTGTCCACAGTACCCCAAATTCAACCCGGCAAGGCCGATTTAAGCGCTAATCCACTTGTCAGGGGTGGAGTAAGGAAATTGATTTTAAGAGCCCTTTAAGTCGAAATAAAGGGCTTCATCATGTGGACGGGTGCAGGTTTACATCGATTTAATGCTGCTAAATTCGACCTAAAGTCCTAGTGTAGACCAGGGCATAGTCAAGTTACATACAAGTCAACTTGATTCACTGTAGGCAGCAGCAGATCTTTAAGAGGGACTTAAATGTGGACAGAGTGTTAGCACAAAATGACGAGATAAACATCCACTGTGTTACAGCGTACATGAAAAACTTCATGAACAGTAGAAATCAGGTTTGATTTAAACTGATTAATCCATAAATTTGTCTTTTCCAGTCTCTTTTATAACTAAACTGTTTTATTGCTTGTTTTAAATGCATCTTAATAAATAATGTAATACAACCTCTCTCTCTGTATATGTTCTCTCTCTCACACACACACACACACATATATGTACACATGCACACATATATACTAATCAATGTGGCTTTCACTCCACTATACCCCAGAGACATAATGTAATTTTAGTTTCCACATAATGGTTCATGTTAAAGTTTGAAAATACATTAAAAAGAATTACCTGAAAATTAGGTGTTGAAACAGTGCGCTAGGCCTGAGCTGCAAAGCTTCACGATGGCCGTAAAAGGAAGAGTTTAAGTAAACAATATGCTGGTTTAAAAAAACAAAGAAAAATCATTCCATGCCAAGCCCAGTCAAAATGCATTATTAGGGTGTCCAGGAAATTATAGCTTGTGTCCATTAGTCCTTTCAGGGTTAATATTGATGCAGATATTATTTCTATCCACGGTACCATTTATTTGAAATATTATGACTGGGAGTAGCTGCAGCAGTGAATCAAATCAATTGATAGAGCAGTTAGCCCTGCAGTCAAGGCTGCCTTTATACCATGCAGCAAGCATGAAATATTATGGAGATTGTTCTTTAAAGTGATCACTTTATCATCATTTGTCTGCAGCCCAGGCTACTCCTTCCTGCCTCACTTCCCTGTTGGGTTAGAGCTGTCATAACTCAATCAGCCGTATAATGCTGTTCATAGCACCTCCGTACCAGGTACTGAACCTGTCAAGGGCCACTGAGGGAATTATACTTATCCGTTTTGACAGCTAGCAACACCACTCTGACATTTATGTCAGTTTATATATGTATGATATGTATTTCTTAAATGTAATTAGAAGCCTGTTTGTGTGTGATTTATCTGAATTGCCCAGAGCTGCCCATGATTAAGACATTGATTTCTAACCCTGTGCCTTACTGGAGAAGAGAATATGACAAGCTTCATCACTCAAGGGTTGCAGCTAACCTCCTCTGTCCATACACATCATATGAAATTGTCACCATTGTTTATCCGTCCAGCAAAGTTGACTCCAAAGCAACTGTTACCGTAGTTTGCTAAATAAACAAAAAGACTGTAAAACAAACAAACCGCCCTGTCCCTCCAGAGCACTGGTACTTCACAAATGGGTTACCAGGACCAAAGCACTGTGAGCAGACTTCAGACTGAGAGAACACCATAGAGGGGGATTGGTGTACCGCATGTGTTAGTTGTGAAATACTGTGAAATCTTATGTTTACTGATAACATATTGGAGAAAGCAGGTCATAGATTTCAATGAGACAGAAGCACTTCCACAGATTTACGACATGCCAAACCATAGAAGACATGCTTTCTGTCAGCTAGAAAAAGGATGAAAACGATTAACCACCAAAACACAGAAATCCGGTCAAGCCTCTGTGTTTCTTGCCTATGATTAAGGCTCATATGATCACTATTACATGGTCTGTGGTATTAATGATTAGCCTCATGGCTTTCATTTGCCAATAATTTAATATCCCAACTGATTTAGGGAAAATATCCTCTCACAACAAATAACTAGCTCTTATATCGCACTTTCCATCAGTAGATCTTAAAGCTTTTCACATAGTTTAAAGTGTTATCTTCACAATAATCTTATGATGTAGGGAAGTGTTATACCCATTTTACAGAGTAGCAGAGGCATTGAGAGGATAAGGCCCAGATCCACAAAGGGATTTAGGCAGTGCAATGACAAACCTTTAGGCACCTAGTAATTATGTGCAACAATGTGATTCACAAAGCCTAAAGTAGGTACCTAGGTTCCCTATACGATGAAAGGGGTGTCTTAGTAAATTTGCAAAACATACATCAGCGCTCCTGACTGGCTCACTCCCACTACTTAAGATGGAGGGAAGAACAGGAAGCCTTCTGTACAATTGCACTTGACCCTGCTTCAGACTGCTCACCCAGTATAATCTGCTCCTCTCTCCTGATCCTGACCTCCTGTTTTCCTGACTCCGCCCCATTCCTGGAATCTGACCCACAGTTCCTGATCTTCTTGTTCTGAACCCCATCTGGCATGGGGATCTGGCCCCCTGCCCTACACTAACCAGTAGGTCCGGCCACCTACATCTGGCCCTGACACTAAGTACCTGTGTAGATCCAGACCTAAGTGACTTGCCCAAGCTCATACAGGCAGTCTTTGGCACAGAAGAGAATTGGCCCTGGGTCCCCCAGGCCCTAGGCTCGTGCCCTAACCACGGACAACCCTGCCCATCCTTCACCCACTTATAGAATTGACTTTAAGGTTGAGAAATGTTTGGGTTCACCACTTCTGATTTCTAACTGGGACAATGAAATTTCCAATGCACTTTTGCTGACTCAGAGGACCAGAATCTATATTGATCTATACTCCATGAAATCCCATAAAACCAAATTGTGTGCTCCAGAATTGAATATCAACTAACTCCAATTACTTCAACAATCTGTCCCTCTAAACTCAATTGGCGTTTAAATCGGAACTAGGATTTTGGCCCATGAGTTTTAGATTGTTTGAAAAAGCTTCAGAAAAACATATGAAGCAAAGCCAAACTCCTTCACCTACCATGAAGGCATCTCTGCTTTTGAAAATCAGTATTCTAAAGGAAATTGCAAAGCATTGTTATATGGGATTGAAAGCCTTTCATGTCTTAAAGTTTATAGCATTTCAAACTACTCTAGATAGCCAAATTATCATTAGCCACATATAGTTATTAAATGGGAAAATCCTATTTTTGAAACATCAGTCTAACAGTGGGCAAAGGGAGCTCTTACAGTTATTTGGAGGACAGAGACTGAAGTTAGGTGATCCCACACAGCCTTTGCATTTGCTGTTCCAATTCTCTCTCCTGAGAGAATTTTAAAGATTATAAATTAGAACTGTCCAAAATATTTGCAGTGCAACTTGAAGCGGTATTAAAACTCATTTAGTTTCAAGTTTTGCTGAAAACTGAAAACTCAGCTCAGAAGCATTGGAAAGTTTGCAAACTGTTCTGTGGAACCTTACCTGCAGCAATTTTTAGAGGTGTAACCATCCCCCCTGGCAAAACAAGCCTTTTTGCAATGTTTCAGTGCAGTCAGGGGAAACTGAGCTACTGACTGAATTTCATTCTGAGCTTTGGGGATTTGAAATGGAAACAAAGTGAAATTCAGGAGGTGCAAATCCATACCATGTTCTCCTGATCCTCCACAATCCAAAACCACAGAGGTCTGCATGACTCTGTTATTAACTGTTCATCGTTAATTCCAGATGAATACGATTTTCAGTCTATTTGCATGGATTGTTTTTTACACTACTGCCAGGCAATTTCCCTATATACTTTTGGTTTGTTTTCTGAGATACTCCATGCCCTGCCTGTTGCTGGTGATTTCTTAGCAACTTGACAAAAAGTTACCATGACAAATTGTCCTTATTTATGTGAAATCTCAGATGAATGCTCTAATGTGGATTGATTTCCCTCCTACTCAGTGGACCGCTTTTTTGATACATATATATATGTTAAAAAGGGCATGATCTAACAACAATAGAAAAGTTCTACCAATCCTTGGCTCTAAAGGGCCAGATACTCATCATGACTTCAGGATATCAAGCTGAGGATCTGGCCATTGGAAATTGCTGGATCAGTCAGGTGCATAATCCGACAAGTTACCGCTGCCCTTGGTAACATTAAATTGAGAGACCAAATACTTACACACCCCATAATTCTAACTGACACTGATCTCAGTGCAGCATAGGGCAAGCTATACAATTACTATCAGTGACTCTTAGGACACATATAGGAGTAAAACCCATTTATTTAATTATATTTAGTCCTTGTTTCAGTTATTATTTTCTTGGATAAATACTTGGTACATGATGCGGCCAGAGGAACACCTCACGACTCATTGACAGTAAGTTTGAGGTTCCCTTTGTGTCTCTTACAATATCCCATAGTAGTGATACACTATACTCAGGATCTTGTTACATATCCTGTGTCTGTTGAATTTTTGTAGGGAGGGTGGGGACAGGAATCTCTCTCCTTCCAGACTACTGAATGCTTATTGAATAGTAGAATGCCTATTCAATCCTTCTGGAATAGTAGTTCCAACTTTTGAGCAGAGAGACTTATTTTCCTGGTATTCTCACATAAAGACAGGGATGAACTGGCTGCTGAGTTATGCTTGGGGTGCATTGCCTTGTATCCTGAAAAAATTACTACTGGATCTCAAAACACTTTACAAGCCGCTAAATGAATCTCTTAAACCACCACTGCAATGCAGCCACCTCTGAGGTATACATGGCAGCTATTTAACAGCTCAGAGCAACAATTTGGGCTGGAAAGTGAAGAGAAATTTTGTATCTAATGATGGACAAACAATACAAAGTAATATTTGTGAAACATGTTTTTGAAAATAATGAAATTAGTCAAATAATTTGATTACTATCATCTGACTAATGAATACAGTTAAAATTGCATGGAGAAGATAACAAGCAGAAAAATATCACTGTCCAAGTTGGAACTGGCCAGAACAGTAGAGTTAAACAGAAAGTGCCATGACATAATGTAATGAATACTGTGGTCAGGACTCCAGCTTTTCATCTCATCCATGACATGGCATTTCTAAAGCATGGTGCTCCTTAACTCCATCCTTGTGCACTGGTTTGGTCCTGACTCAGAGTAGAGTTCCCACAGTCTAATCTTCAGTACCACCCTGGGTTTTCTTTAGAAGTCTCCCATGCAAATAATGGCCAATGTCACCGGCTTCATATGGGAGATCAGACAATTTCATATTGTTCGGTTATTAAGATGGTATATTTTCACTGTGTAATAAACAATGCTTATGCATTTTGTATTTTCAAAGCACTGTACAAACATTAACAAACTGAACATAATATGGTAAGATTATTATCCCCAATTTTTCTGAGGAAACTGAAATAGCTAAGTGACTTGGCCAAAGTCACACATAGCAAGTCAGGTGACATATCTGGGATAAGAACTCAGGTATACATGATTCCCTGCTCATTTAGGCAGATGATGATATTTTGCACACAGGGTCATAAAGAGAAATTTCTCAGGCAATATCTACAATTCAAATGTGGCAAGTTCCAGAGCAAGGTTCTTTAGCTGAATATAGCCTTGCCAGTTTGAGAAACGCCCAAGCCAGAACCACATACCCAAACCAAAACAACTTTGGGCATGGGCAAGTTCAGATAAATGAGACCTCAATCAGTAACTCCCTGCAAAACAAAATATTTACCCCGGGGTTTTACATATTCAAAGAAAATAAATCACACCTGCTTCCCCTCATTCTGCTGCCATTTACAGCTGTCTCAGCACTTTCATACCCAAAACACAACCAAAGAATTTTCAGCTGTCTTTTTTTAAATGTAAACATCTTTGTCATTAAATTTTTATATCATTTCATTTCAAAGAGTATCAATTAAAACAAACAAACAAACAAACAAAAACCCCAACCCTCTGACTGACCACGATAGGGTTTTCTGATAGGACTGTGCTCTTTATCTAGAAGTCAACAATTCAGATTTGCTATTAGCAAAAGTCAGTAGATTCAATTTTAAGTTTGGGGAAAACAGATATCAATACAAGTCCATGACAATACATACTGAAGGGGACCTTTGCTCCTGGCAGTGCTTGAGGTCTATAAGCCCAGGGGTTGTAACAGAGCTATTGCTGCCACAGAAGGAAGAGGGCAGCCTGTTCTCCAACCTCTGACTGCTGTATGGGAAGCAGAGGTTATGGGAAAATTAGTGTAGGCATAAGAAGGGGTGCAGAAAGAGGGAAACCTGCTCAATCTGGGGAGACAGGAAAGCATCTAGCAACTTCTGTGAAGCTGGTCACGCTCTGGTCATTCTGCCTGCTACGCTCAACTCATGCAACACTCCTTTGAGCATCTGACTAGAGCAGTGTAGAAATTGCAGAGGGAGGATGAATAGTATGAGGTAGATTAGGATGAACCTTGCAGATGAGTGACAAAAGCAGCCAGGCACAGGAAGGGAGACACTTCATGGTTGTGCAGCCCATGAGAAACTGAGTTTGTACCTGAGGACCCATATGCTCCGTTTTCAGGGGTGCAAGGACCCCATGAGAAGTTTGAAAAATAAATGGGCCTAGAGGTGCACTTGGTCATTGCATAGATTCTCCTGCAGATGGGGTGGGGGTAAAGGGCCATACTGCTAGTGAATTTCAGGTTTTTTTATACTGAACAATTACTTTGGGACTGTTTGCATGGCAATTTTATGCCTGCATATTACAAAAACTCCTGGCAAAATAAGAAATTCAGAATTATGACAGAACTGTACAAACTGATTTCCCATCACATTTGCCAACTTTTGATAGGATAGTCTGCTACTAAAACATGAATGAGACAGACATTGTAGTAACATGATATCTGAAGTATCCATTAACTAATTTGTAAATATAATGAAACACCTCCAGAAATCTAGTCAAGCTACGACCACCACCACTAATACAATATTCATTATTTTTAAAGGCTATGTATAACTCTGTGCTTCCTTTCCCCCCTGGTTCCTCTCCTTATGATGGCTTAGTTTAAGGGGAACTCTTCTTCCTTGTGGAAGGCTCTGTTATTTATAAAAACACCTGTTTATTTCTAGAGATGAATCCTAGTGAAAAAAGTTCATATCTAAGTTTAGATGTTTAATATGCCAGTGTTCTGGGGATATTTAGATTTGCTATTTCAGTTCAATTCATGTTAAAAAAAATAGAAACTGGGTGTGAAATTTGGATAAAGTTTGGATTTTTATGGGAACTTTTGGTTCAGGCGTTCATATTTTCCCACACGGTCTAGTAGACAGAGCACTGGATTGGGACTCAGGAGGCCTGACTTCTCCTCCGGGCTCCACCACTCGCCTGGCTGGATGACCTTAGGTAAGTCTCTACATGTCTGTTTCTTCATCTGAAAAATGGGTATATTGACATTTACCACTTTGAGATGTACTAATGAACAGGACTCTCAGAGGTAAGTATTATCAATCACATAGTCTGTTTTCCCTGTGTACAACTGAACAGCATCACCATTAAATTAAAACAGTTGCGTCAATGTTTGTAATTTCTAAAATTTCAAATAAAGTGGCTCAAAAACATCATGTGAATAGGGTTTGTCGCTACTTCCTGGTATACAGGTGAGGGAAGAGAGAGAATGTCGACTGGTTCTTCCAGGGTGAAGAAGTCATCGGTAGGTGTCGTGGCTCTGTGGCATGCTTTCTAGGCTTGCTTTTGATCAACAGTCACTGTGGTGCATCTCCACTGGCACTTTACATTAAAATCAAAACTTAAAAGTAAGCTCAGCTGCTGCTCTAGATAGCTGTCAAAATGAGAGCTAGTGAGATATTGTATGAACTTGGCCCTGCAGTATCTAACCTTAAATGATGCTGATAATACATGGAAATACACTTCCTATGCTACCCAAGTCACCTTCCCTGCTGAAGGGGATGCCAGGGAGATTCGTTTATGAATTCAAATGAAATCGCACTGATACTTCCCATCTACAGCTGAATTCATCCTGACGATCCCATCTGTTTTTCTTTGGCATAAAAACTAAGCAGTGATGGGCCAACACAAAGGCTAATACTGGAACCCAATGGAATACAGCTCAATAAAACGATACTCAAGTCCTTGCCTTGCTACCTGCCCTTACCCAGATTAACCAAATTAACTCTGAAATAAAGAAGTGGCATCCTACAAAGATCTGCTAGCACGGTGCAAACTCCGTGATCAGGGCAGACCCAGCAGCAATGCACCATCTGGCAGTGGACAGAGCAAATTCCCAACGCCGGTAACAGACTCTGGTTTTTTTGGGGGTGTGTCTACACTGTGTGCTTCTTTTGGCAGAGCGTAGCATAGTAACCCTGACGGGGTTAAAACAGCCCAGGGAAAGGGCTGCCCCGGGGGAGCCAAAGGCTAGGCTGATGGGGAGGGCAGCCACAGCTGGGGCCACACCTGGCCCTATAAAAGGCTATGAGCCAGGAGCTCAGGCAGTCTCTCTCTAGCTGTGGAGAGAGACAGGCCTGGCTGCCTGGGAGCTGAACAGGGTACCTAGAGTGGAGCAGGGCTGGGGAAAGGCCAGAGGAGCTGGGGAGCTCCAGGCTGGAAAACCCCCAGGCTGCAGGCCTTACTAAAGGCCGGGAAAGGTACTGGGGTTGCAGAGGGGCAGCCCAGGGGTAGGCAAAGGCAGCAGGTCCAAAGAGCCCGCCTAGAACAACAGGGTAGCCGTGAAGCATGGCTGAGGCGAGTAGAGGACAGACATCTGAAGGACATGTCTATGTACTTGAGAACATACCCTACATGGTTCTCCACTCACCCAAGCAGCGCCTCCCTGTCTACATGCTTTTTTTAGTAGTGTAGCATCCTGCTGCTGGAGTCTTTTCCCAGAAAAGTCACCGGGGCAGTGGGGAAACACACTGGCAGGTGAGAGGCAGGGAGGAAAAGCTGGGTCCTTCCTCACCACAGTGAAAGGCACTTGCAGAGGGTAGCTTCTGAAACCTTTCCCTGCTGCCTCACCTCTGCCCAAGCATTTCCCTGACACAGCGTGGATGCAGCCTGCTTTTCACTGCGGCCTGTAGCTACACAGACCTACATGCTGCCAAAAGTGGGGGGTCTGTCTAGTCTAGATGAAGCCTTTCATGATAGTACTACTGGCTGCCAGTTCATATCTGGCCCAGAACTCGAAAGTGCAGAAACTTCAGGAAGAAAATCAGAGCTATGACTGTTATTACTCAATGCTTCTGAGTTTTGAACGCAGACCTCCCATTTCAAAAGGGGTTGCTATGGGAGAGAGAAAGCAACAGAACAAATTCAGGGTTTTTTGCCTGGTCTCTGGGATTCACTCCTATATTGGTCTGTCAGCCGCTCTGCTGATCTCTGAGCTACGCTCCCTCCCACTGAGTCTGATATCAGGAGTGCCGAGCGGCTAAGAGATCAATGGAGCAGCTGAGAAAGCCAGCTGGCAGGGGAAGGGAGCAATGGATTGAAGGGGGATAAAGAAATAAAGGGCAAAAGAAAAAGATTTGTGGAATTAAACAGATGAGGAAAGAGCTGGGGAGGCCTAATTTCTCCCCCCCCCTTTTAAAAGGGCAGAATAATATCCCATAAAACAGCCCTTTCTGGAGCTTTCTAGTCAGTTTAATGATGCAGCCTACTCATCTACATCCTACATGAGTTGTTGGTCCCCGCTCTCCCCCGCTTTACCAAAAGTTACTTTTCATACAATTAGTACAAATTGCAACGCATTCAGCTCTAAAGTCCCCAAGGGTGTGGAACTACATAGCCTTCTGTTGAGATTATTAGAAACTAAATCATTGCCCATGGCCTGGCCATGCCACGTTTTTGTTGCTGTGTTATTTAGAAGTCTAATACTATTCTGATTTGGGAGAGGGTCGTGCATCTCGGATTTATTAAATATGCTCCCATAGAGCCTGCTGGGAAGCGCATACACTCTATTAACTCTCAGTCACGCACCCATGCTCACATGTCGGGGGAGTGGAGGGCATCTTGCAGTGGGACCAGTTTGGTTCTGCTCTGCAAAAGTTAAGAGTTTGGTAGGGCTGCAAAGGGTGTGAGCATACCAGCTGCCGACCAGAACCTTGATCCTCAGGAGCTGCTTTCCCAGTGACAGGCTGGGATGTGGAGGAAAGACAGGGATGATAAAAATCCTGTGAGTGGGGGAATTTTCCCCCCGTGCCCTCCTGCATATCAATCCAATGCCCTGCCCAGCTACTCAGTCTGGCTGAAGGTGTAGCCTTAATGCTAAATGCTCTTTGTAAAATCATGTCTGGCTGTACATTACAGTTACAATAATGCAGTTGTTATCAGATCACTCAGGCACAACAGATGAAGTGCAGGCATATCAAGTATATAGCTAACATATGCTCCTAGCTCAATGATAGTGTTGCCCAAAGGGGGATCACAAGGATGACTGTAGCTCCTACTCCAGTCACCTTTCCCTGCTGATTTTTTGGGTATGCAAGAGGGTCTCATTTATATTATCAGTGCGCCCGACCGAGAGAAAACAGATCGGTAAGATCAGGACCATACGCATCATATGTGAGCACGCAAACTAACGGACATGTGTCACTTATGTTTTTGATAGTAAAGGAAACTGATGATCCGTTCCATATAATGGACCGGTCTCTGCCACACCTTAGAAAAGTTTACATTGTGAGATGCCTCACGAGCAGGGGACAAGAAGACCATAGCACTAAACTCGTGCCTCAACTGTAAACAAGAAAGAAACCTTGTAATTCCAGCAGAAGTAACATTTGTTTATGCTTGTGATAAAAAAGTTTATTCCATTTCACATTCTATTAAAAAGAAGAAGTGTTTTTATCCCAGTTCTCTGCTTTCTAATGTGGGGCAGCCGCTGTGAGGCCTAATTATTTCATACTTAGAAAGCTTTTTGAGGTCTTAGATACAAAGCAGGGTAGAAGTAAACATCCAGGACAAAACACCACCACATTCTACCAAAAGAAGAAACTGAGAACACCACAGCTGAAATTATGACTGATTGAATAGCTAGGGACTATCAGGAGTACTGAACAGCGTTCAAATCATTGCAAGCAGATGCAGTGAGAGGAGGTTCAGTTGGATGTGCTACATTTTGTACCTTTTTACAACAAATTTGGAGGAGAATACGAGATAGGGGAGTGAATAATGCAGCCATACTGTCATTAAATATACCATGCTGATGCCATCTCATGCAGTTGTACAGGACAGACAAAATGCATTTCCAGCACTGATTGAGGAACTAAGTCTGTGAAGAGCAATCTCCTGATGGAACAGGGGCTTTTTGGAACTGTACACCGTGCTCCATCTCTGCATATCAGTGAGTCCAGCAGGAAGGATATTTAAATAAGATAGTTTGGGAACTGTCCAAGTGTGCAGTGGCAGAGCTATCATCTAGAGGGCTAATGCTCATTTCCAGGGCTCCTATTAACTAGCACAGCCGGGGTCTGCAGCTGAGGAGCAGAGTGTGTAGCTCCTGGAGGGGAGGAAGTGCCAGCAGAGATTCAGGCACTTCAGAAAGGAGGATGAGTGACACCAAAGGCAGTGCTGGCTGGAAGGACAGTGGCTGTGACACAGAAGAGTGAGGTCAAATGGTTGGTTGACTGGGGAGAGAGTTTGTGGTAGATGTGGAGAACTGAACTAGAAAGGAGAGAAACTTGATTATGTACAAGGGAATATTTAGGTTTAAAAACTGATATGAATAGAGGGGGCTATGATAAAAGCTACCAGTGAGTGATATTGTCATAGGTTTTATTCAAAAGATCAGTTAGCTTATTAAGGAGTAATGTGATAGCAGCCCTGTGTTTTGAGTAGCTCAGAACTTCAATTTGTAGCACAAAAGAGTTAATAATTGTGGTTCAGCAATAACATTTCAGACACACGACTCTCAGTTCCGTAGAGCACTTTGAAAAGCCCCCTCTAAACACTACACACTATCCCCTGAAATGTCATTAGGTTCCATCAACAGCAGGCTTATGCTGAAAGTGAGCATCATTTAAAACACATTCTCAAGATGTATTTATCTCAAGCATAAGTAGCAAATGCTTGGCTTTCCAAACTGATGAATATGAGGAAATAGCAAATGGATAGCAGAGCTTAAATGAAGCAGTTATGCAAGATGACAAGAATCCTTACCAACAGAGATAATGTGGTTGAAAAAGCATGGGAAGCCCCCATAAGTTCTCTAACCTTGAATGGAATATATGCGAATTGCTGATAATTGTAGACCGAAGCAGGAAAGATGAACTTCTAAAGGTGGCTTCCTGGCTTATGCGGTTACAATTCCTGTTCTTCCTTTCATAAGAATTTTCAAGGTTCCTTCCCCACTCTGAACTCTACGGTACAGATGTGGGGACCTGCATGAAAGACCCCCGAAGCTTATTCTTACCAGCTTAAGTTAAAAACTTCCCCAAGGTACAAACTTTGCCTTGTTCTTGAACCATTTGCTGCCATCACCACGCGTTTAAACAAAGAACAGGGAAAGAGCCCACTTGGAGATGTCTTCCCCCTAAATATCCCCCCAAGCCCTACACCCCCTTTCCTGGGGAGGGCTTGATAAGAATCCTCACCAATGTGTACAGGTGAACACAGACCCAAACCCTTGGATCTTACGAACAATGAAAAATCAATCAGGTTCTTAAAAGAAGAATTTTAATTGAAGAACAAGTAAAAGAATCACCTCTGTAAAATCAGGATGGTAAATACCTTACAGGGTAATCAGATTCAAAACAGAGAATCTCTCTAGGCAAAACCTTAAGTTACAAAAAGACACAAAAACAGGACTACACATTCCATCCAGCACAGCTTATTTTACCAGCCATTAAACAAAAGGAAATCTAACGCATTTCTAGCTAGATTACTTACTAACTTAACAGGAGTTGTGAGGCTGCATTCCTGATCTGTTCCCGGCAAAAGCATCACACAGACAGACCAAACCCTTTGTTCCCCCCACTCCAGATTTGAAAGAATCTGGTTCCCTCATTGGCCATTTTGGGTCAGGTGCCAGTGGGGTTACCTTAGCTTCTTAACCCTTTACAGGTGAAAGGATTTTGCCCCTGGCCAGGGATTTTATAGCACTGTATGCAGAAAGGTGGTTACCCTTCCCTTTATATTTATGACAAGAATGATTTTAGTTTTCTTAATTAAACATTGCATTATTCTTACACATACATACAGGTTTCAGAGTAACAGCCGTGTTAGTCTGTATTCGCAAAAAGAAAAGGAGTACGTGTGGCACCTTAGAGACTAACCAATTTATTTGAGCATAAGCTTTCGTGAGCTACAGCTCACTTTCATCACGAAAGCTTATGCTCAAATAAATTGGTTAGTCTCTAAGGTGCCACACGTACTCCTTTTCTTTTTGCGAATACAGACTAACACGGCTGTTACTCTGAAACCTGTCATTATGCAAGGCACTGCATTTAGCCGTATGGAGTGGAAATCTATCAACTGCATGAAAAAACTTGCATCCGATGAAGTGAGCTGTAGCTCACGAAAGCTTATGCTCAAATAAATTGGTTAGTCTCTAAGGTGCCACACATACATACAGGTTGGAATTCTGACCCATGAAAGTCAATGGGAGTTTTGCCCATATGGATTTTACCCGTAATGTAGAAACACTAGGCCAAATTTACCTTCACACAGCAGTGGCTCTTCAAAACTTGCCAATTGCCTTAGATAACTCAATATTTGCAGTTTAGACCAGCTTGGTAGTTGCAGTATTTAAGGTATTCCCTATAGTAACAAGACAACTGCCTATCACGCTGACCAACACTGTCTCATCGTTTCCTTGTGTTCCCCCGTCTGCCTGTATCCATCTGTTTTCTCATCTGATACTTAGATTGTAAATTCTTTGGGGCAGAGACCATCATTTTGTTTTGTGTTTGCACAGCCCATAGCATAATGGTATCATGTTCCATGATTGGGGCTTCTAGGTGCTATTGCTAAACAAGTAACAATACTAATAACAGGGAATACAAAGGAATGCTGCAGATATGAACATAACCTTATTGTATCTGTTTGTCTTGGGTAAAATTGCCAAGTGCAAGGAGGCACTGTGTTCCAGCGGGACGGACACTGGGCTAGGAGTCAGGAAAATCAGATTCTACTCTTGGCTCTACCACTGACCAACTATGTGACCTTGGCCAACTCACTTGTCTATACCTCTGTTCCTCATCTGTAAAATGGGGATAATGATTCTTACCCCAATTTATAAAGTGCTGTAAAACCAATGTGTATCTGATACAGCTAAGTATTATTATTGGTAATATGGGTTATTTGCTAAGCAATGAGATTTGCTTTAGTGAAATATTATATTTTTCAGGTACTTTACCTATCTATAACAAACTGTACAGCACAGAGAACTACATAGTACTTGAGGTGACAACTATTCTGCCAAATAGCCCCCAGTGGTTTATGCTATCCATAAGGCTGTGTTCTCAGTCCTGTCTCCACCCTCTAAAAACCTATGGTGTGCACAGCAGAGATGTTGTCTCATATTTGGACATGTATTGTTAGCTCATGCACTGCATAAGTAACAGAATCATGCTGTGAAATTTTAATAGGATCGGATCTTTTTAAAATGTTTTCTCTTGGATTGATACTCTTATTTATTTCCAGGCAGGGTGCCAGTGAATATGGAAAAGTGCTCCCTGCTACTAACAAAACATGGTATGGATACTCATCTCAATCAGTAAAATGTGTTTAAAACTTTCTTAATGGAATGTGATGACTCACATTGAGTTGGGACCCCGAATATAGAACTGATCGCCTTCAGAGGAGTTTGACAGGAATAGTAACACCGTCATAGCTTTGTTTAAAAATAATGAGATATTCTGGAATTTGTGCTCTTAACATGTTATGCATCAAATTATGTGTCTGCATATTAATGTCCAAGGGTCTTTACTGGAGAAGAATTACGTTGGCAGGCAATGGGAAATCCTCATTTTGTTCTAGGGTGTTATGCTCCTGTAAAGCTTATCCTTAGGAAAGCGTTCAGATATTCAGCTGCATTATTCCATAAAGTGTTGTGTACTCAGAAGATTCCTAAATCATTTCTACATAAAAATGGACATCACTTAATGCAAATATACCCTTCTGCTCTCTATAGGTTACAAGGAAAACATAAATGGCCACAAAAACGTTCATATTTAATGTTACTGACTTATCCTCTTTTTACATAAACTACATTGAGATCTTCCCAAAGTCCCTTGCATCTACTGACATCAGATACTTCTGGCATTTCTGACAAAATCAAATCGCAGTGGCTTCAATGTAGATTTGAATTTGGCCCGTGCAAATCCACTTGGGACGCATGAAAGCATCCGCACACGGACCCCTGCCAGACTGAAACCAAGATGAATTGCCTTCCATCTGATCAGAAGATTGGAATCTTTCATACAGAATCCCAAATCATTAATGTTGGGAATAGCCAGTTAGTCCATCTTTTATCATTCTGCAGACCACTTCAAAAGTCTGGGATTCCCTTGTGGCCCCACCTCACCTCCTAAACCATCTATCACTATTGGGTTCTCATCATATTTAATTTCTTGAACCACAAGGAAGGGCTCCACGAACCATCAGCGATCCATAGATTATGTGGTTTGAGAATTACTAGTCTCGTTCATGCCTATGTAAGTGTAGGTTTTTTCCCTACAGTATATTTTTACCACAGCAGAGGTAAGATAGGGCCAAATCCTGCCCCTGCCTTTGCAGGCAGAGAGAGTCCCCTTCCAGCAGAACCAGAACATATTTCCCTGTGTGGGCAGAGGGGAGCAGGTTTTATGGGGTAAGTGCAGAAAGTGCTCCCCTAGTGGCAGCTCACAGAGATTGAGCTGGGGGCAAAGGATGAGGCTAGGAGAGGAGAGATGGAGAATTTGCTCTTTCCTTCCTTCCTAGGTAATGTTGCCAATCCTGGAGGGTTGTCAACTCTATTCGTAGGAATACAAGCACTGGTAATATCTGAAATACAGTATTGTTACTCTATTGACCAGCAAATAAAACACCTAGAGACTCCATCTCATTGTGTCCTGGCATTGTGTCTTTCCATCTTTCCACAACAATTACAAAAGGAAGAAACTAGCCAGGCACAAGTGGGATCCTAAATGACTGTTTACAAAATACATACCGGCATGCAAGGCCTAACTACATACACACTGCTGCTCTGACTGCTTTCTGGGGGCTTCTAAAACTTAAAACACTGAGCACCACTAGAGGGCTCATACACTATTTAAAGCAGGGGTTTCTAACGTTTTGCTTTCTGAGCCCTCCTCCCGCACAACACTCTAGAAAAATTCCATTGCCCAGCTGTGCTACAACTGTTCTTCTGCACAGCCCATAGATTAAAAGCCAGGGCTGGTGTTAGGGGGTAGCAAGGAGGGCAACTGCCCAGGTGCCACACCACAGGAGGAACCATGAAGCTAAGTTGCTCAGGCTTCGGCTTTCAGCCCTGGTCCCCAGCGAGTCTAACGCCAGCCCTGCACGCCGTTTTATTTTGGCAGACCCCTTGAAACCTGCTCACCACCCCATAGGGGGCCCCAGACCTTCTGGTTGCGAACCTTGGATTTAAAGGGCTACCACCCTATTCTTATACACTATACAAGGATTCTTAGCTGATTGTTCAGCCAATTCCTTTCATGAATGAAACACACGATGAGGGGAAAAACCATCTGACTCTCAGCCAGCTTTTGCCAGTGGATAAGGCACTGGGAGTCAGAAGACAAGTTCTATTCTCAGCTTTGCCACAGAGTCACTGAAAGATCTTGGAATTAACAACTGTGCCTCAACTTTCCTATCTGTAAAATGGAAATAATGATCCCACACTGTGAAATGCTAAGTATTATTGGGCGGGGGGTTGGTTGGGGTTTTTTGTTTGTTTTTTTGAAGATTCCATCTGTGACCAGGAAAAATGCAGCAGATTTGGCCAAGTTTCTTTTGCATTTTTGGACTTGGTCAATCTCAAAGCTCAGGGATATGCAGAGCCACATACACTGGAGCTTGTTTTGAAAGGTGCCATAGAAAAGAAAGATTGAAATATAACCTACAGCAACATGAGGCCAAAAAATGCTAGCTGTGAAATAAAAGTAGTCTATATTGTTGGTCACTGTGGAAATAAGGGCAGCAAAGACTTTTACACTGGAAATAAAGTCAAAGGGCCAGTTTAGAAGGCATCCTCTTGCCAAGAATGGGGTGGTTGCCTTTAGCAAGTGTGGGCTGGGAGTCAACTGGAAGAATTCCAGGTTGCATTAAATCTGAAAGCTACCAAAACCAGTCAAACTCAGCCCATATGGTTAGGAGCAAGAAAGCTAGTGATTTTGAAGCCTCTGCCTCATTGGCAGGGTGTGGTTACAACCTCTTGTGCGCTGGTACCTGGAGGAAAAAAAAAAGAGGTTAGAAGTGGGGGGCAAAGCCTAGGGAAAATAATGTGTTGGTCCTAACAATAGTGAAGATAAAGATATTTTATTAATAAAGTATGTGCTATTCTCTTCGGGGAGAATTAATCAGCTGTTGCCATCTCAGATTTATAGATTGAAATAGAAATGGGTAGTCTGAGGGGAAAGCCTCATAAAAACTTAATAGCAACACAAAGATAATCTGCAGGCTCACAGTGGCCACGTCAGGGCTAATTGAAATGTTTAAGTGCACCGTAGCTTCTTGGCTCACAGTGATACATGCTAAAGACACGAATATAGACCATCCCTTTGTCTTGACTGGACATATATTATCCCTCTATATCATGGGACTGCCACCTAAGACTTCTAATTGCTAAAACCTTTAGACACAGGGCACCTAATAATTGCAGCACCATGGCCAAGCTAATAATAAAGATAATTTACAGTTCAAAAGCAAAGGGTAATTTGTAATATGAATGGGTTGTGTGTCCCTAAACTCATTCCAGAGACTTGAGAATCCATGCAGAAATATCTTTCTCCAACCATTAGCCTGAGCAAGTGCCTTACTGTTCTGGTACGTTTCTGATTTGTTTATATAGGCATTTTGCTTCTGAGAAGTATCAATCTAGCGAATTTAGGTGAGATCAATGGAAGCTGGGAGTACTCAGCACCTGGCAGGATCAAGACCATACAGTCTCTACAGACTCAGGATGCCTCTAGTACAAGGATTTTTGTTGGCTTAATATGAAGGATTCTATCTATGAACAAAAATGAGATTTGTGAGCACATATTACTGAAGTGTGCAAAAGCCAATGGACGTTTAAAACTGGTTCCAAACTAAAGATGTATAAAATTCACCATTTGTGTAACCTTAATGGAACAAAGAGAAAACAGCATTTAGTAAAAGCCAAACAGTGAAATTTTTTTTCATGTGGATCCTTTCCCTCTGCCATATCATCTGGAGGAAACTGAAAAGCCTGAGCCTTAAATGACGTCTAAAAACAAACAAAAACAAATTTATCTCAGTCATTTTCACATTCTAAGTATCTTTCTCCCACGCTGGGGTCCGGCCCGGCTTGTTTTCCCTTGTTGGTCTCTTTCCCCCAATTGGCTAGAGGGGAGTCCCACTAAATCCTTCTAGCCAGTGATCTAATCAGAATTTTCTTGTCCACAATGCCAGGCTCCTATTATACAACCACATTTTTTCTTTGCTTTTTTATAGTTGTCTCATTTTTAGACTCTGAGCCCATGCCACAGCCTTGGACCACTCCTGCCTTGGCCTTACCACCCACGTTGAAAGCACTTGAGGAACAAAGCCCTGGTTACTGTAAAATTTTTAGACATGCCAGCTCTGTAGGGTGATACTTTTAGCCGTCCAAACAAAAGTGTATGTGTAGGAAAAACACAGAGCTAAGGACGGATACATTTTCTTCATGGTGACAACTGCAAACTTCATAACTAAACGTTTAGTAAAGCTGCCTCACTAGCAATTTCTGGTGAACAAGCTTCTTGCATATTTATCACAGTTTACCCTGAAGATGCACTCTCTCCAAATATACTAAATACACTCATTCAACCTGCAAATGATGAACGGGCCTTGAACAACCTGTGTACAGTCTGGGCCCATGTGCAATTCAGACTACTTATAAAAAAAGTGCCATAAGGAAATGCTAAAAGGAACCTTTTAAATGAGGTCACCATGACAGCACTGGAACCTGGGTTTGTTTTTAGTCCGCATCACTTAAAAAAACGAGCAGAAGACCCGAACGATGACACTGACAGCATTATATAGACTAAGGAGAAGGGCCTGGATTGCACTCCCAGGCAAAATTCTAATATCAGGACAGCAAAGATTTAAATTCCTGTATTCTATATTAAGGAGCTCTCACAGATGTTGATAAGAATCCTGCATGCGTCCTGCTAGGAGAGCAGAATATCAGGATCAAATTCTGCTGCATGGGAACAGAAAGCACAACGTTACCCAGAATTTTTCTCCCCAGACTTTGAATATTAAAAGAGCCCAAGTAAAAGAAAGCAACATTCATAAGCTCAAAACCACAGATAATTAAATATTTTGTTTTCTAACCAATCCAAGTTATTTGCAAGCCCTTAAACAATAAGTTACAAGTGTGATTTGTTTTCTCCATTGACTATATGAAAGCACCCGTGGGTTCACAAGTCAGAACTTATTTGTTTTAAAACAAGCTGGCTTGCTATTCTTGCTGTTCTTTTCAGAATCTTGTAAACCTAGTCAATTTATTGAAATGTCAGTTTCTATAAATATTCCTGTCCAGCAAAGCCTCTAAATTAACACATGCTGTAATTCCTCTATGGAAGGAAGCTAAGTGATGGATTCTGCCACTCTTATCCACATTGAATGGGATCTTACTTAATGAGCAGATCCTTTTATTCCAATGAGTCTAGTAAAGTTTTACTCAATGCGTGCAAGAATCTCAGAATCTGACTCTAATCTACTGCACCTTCATTTAGGTCCCAGTTTCAAAAAAGTGGCCATTTTTTTGAAGTCCATGGGAGTTGGATAGGGTGACCAGATGTCCTGATTTTGGGGGTCTTTTTCTTACGTAGGCTCCTATTACCCCCCACCCTGAGTCAATTTTTCACATTTGCTATCTAGTCACCCTAGAGTTTGATGCCTCACTCATGGGTGTCTTTGAAAATCCATTCCACTTTCCCACTCCCTACAAGAAGATGGTCAGTTATAAGAATTACTTTCAGGCTAAAAAAATGATAACTAAACCATTATTTTGATCAATGTGAACTAATCTGCCCCCCTTTAAAACCCACAGAAAAGCCCACATCTCTTTTTGGTTATATACAATTTTAAAGTAGCTTGATCTCTTACTTAGATATTTAACCAAAGAGAAAAAAATATTAACATTTTTCCTTTTGGGCAAGTGCTACAAACCCATTGAAAAAGTGGCATTTGAAAAGACAATGCTGAACAAAACATGAGCTTTGCCTCAGAAATAAAACACCCTACAGTCGTTAGGCACAAGAATCAGAAATGGACATTACATTACAAAAGGCAACAACAAGAGTATTTATTGGCATGTTTAAGCAGCATCTGAATCCTTCCTACTGTACCAGTGCTGCTATTTGATATGTGTAGATTCAATGTTGAACTATTTGCCCAGCGTAGGAAAGTACTGAACTCTGTGCCTACTGTGGAACAGGAGATTTGTTTTAAAGATACCCTGGTTTACACCAGATAAAGATCAACTAGCATTTCATTTGACTGAATCTGCAACGGAATACTTTGCCCTGTATGACTCTCTCCTGTACCAAAGCTATAGATCGATTACTATTTCCCCCCTTTCTAATGTAAACATTTGTGTTTGGGAAGGCATGTGACTTGCTTACAAAGCAACGCATAACATTCCAGATTGTCTGTGGGAGATAATGTAACTCAGGAACACAGTGAACACCGTTTCATTCACATCGTACTTTTTGGCACATTTCAAATGAAGAAAAAAAAAAAAGAGGAAAATAAATTAACTATCAACATGAAACATCCAGGGCAAAACTCTAGGCAAACAGCTGGTTTGTATTTAGAATTCAGGACTTGACTGGATTTCAAGTCAAACCAAGCCACTGAACCAAACCTTTTTTTTTCTTGCCAGCTGACTCCCACAGATACCCATATTTAGAAGCCAGTAATTGCCCTATATTTTGGCATTTAACGGAAATTCAGGTAATAAGAAGCTCTCGCAAACTATTAAGATTTATCTGTTGTTTCATTTTGCTTCTTTATTTTTTAAGGTTCTTTTCAAATATGAATTTAGGTTCAATCCCAGAGATTAAGTTGGGGCACTTTGTTCTGAAGAATTCCTGGCTTGAAGTAACAAAACAAAAACAAAAACTGTTTACATCCTTCAAGATATGACGTGTGAATATGATTATTTCAAGGCCTGAATACTAGCAACATTTTGTAATGCTTAGAAATTAACGTGTTTTGCAGAGCTGACATGTAATTCTTTTTCCTTTGGAAACAGAATACAAATTAAAGGAGAGAGAAAGTGAGTGAAAAGGCTAGTCTCCTCTGGAAACTACGATTTACAATGTTGGGAATTGCTAATATCATCTCTGGATATATTCCATAATGTGTAACCAATCAAAAACAAAATCCAAGGAGGTGCAGGTAGCCAGAAAGAGATGAGAATGTGGAGTAAGCTCATTCAAGAATATAAACTATTAGTCTGATTAGTCTAACATGGAACCACTTTAGTCTAAGCTCATTCAAGAATATTAACTATTAGTCTAACATGGAACCACACTCCCTTTGGTGATAATATCCTGCGAGCTGTATGGACAGCTTCTCTCATCAAAGGACACCAGGAACTGGTGCATGTGGAAATATGCAGCGTTACAGATAAGATAAAACAAGTCTCCTGTACACTTACAAGTATGGGGGGGGGGGCTGTAAAAAGAGAAGGAGCAGGAGAAGAATGCACTTTTCGATCTTTTCCATACAAGGAATTATATATACTTTCTGGGTGAAACTTTCAAAAATACTTGGAATTGATGTCAATGGGAACAGAATTAGCCAAAGCCACGTGCTTTTCAAAAGTCCCACCATCTATCTTTGGTGAACATGTATGACTTTGTTCAACCGCAAAGGAGTTACACGAGCAAATCCAGGGAATGCATGCTGCCAACCAAATATGCATATTGCTGAAATCTATTCAACTACTGTTCATTACGTGTGCTTTGGGTTTTTATGTTTGTTTTTACACTACTTCTTCATTTTGGGTGTACAGGAATGGCCAAATCCTCATGCCAACAACCCTCAGTCTGAGAAGCAGATAGGCATTGCACCTCCACGTCTGAGGAGCAGAATGGCTGCAGTTGGAAACTGCTTCTATACTGTATCCCTTACTCTATCACCATCAGAAGCTGGGTCACAAATAATTCATTTGTCCAAGATGGGATATTACATATCCTGGCTATTGCTCAGGCTAGTGTAATTTGTGGAGGGAAAATTCCAGATTTGGCTGATGGGAAAAGAAATATTTCTTTTTTAATAGTGCTGTTGGGTAGGTTTGGAATGTTAAAAGTAATCCCAGAAAATTAATTGGTGGATGGAGTGCAAGAGCGGTAGTCAAAGGCTTATGATAAATGGCACCATAAGTTAATCACATGGAAAATATATAAATATCTATTACATTCAGATGGTGAAGTCTTTAAGTGCTTTGGGGATTTCTTTGGGTATCAGGTCCTACAGTATATCAATATAGCATTTTATTTTTCCTGCTGTCTTTTTTATTTTTTTTTTAAATAGGGGTGACTGGTTATTTTTCCGAGAGAGGAGTGCTTTGGTGAACAGTGCAAACATTTTGTTGTTGAAGAAATTTCTTTTAAAAAAGACAGTAATTTCCATTGAATAGAGATTTAAGTCCATTCCAGCTGTAGCCACATGATCAGCATCTCCCGTTTTTGGCCTTTTGGACAACACCACCTGGTAAGACTATTTTAGGGGTATGGGGAGACAGGGGGAAGCTTGTGTGGATACTGTGTTTTATTTTAGTGTGATAGCAGTTCATTTTATGTTTGACAATTTTTTAAAAAAGATTTGCGGTCAGATGATAAATGAGAAAAACACAGACAATAAGTATGAGCATACAGTAGGCACAAATAGGATTGAAATGACAGAGCGATCATGGAGGTCAAATTATAAGGGACCGATTTAAAGTCATTATGAGTTTTAACAGTGTTATCATTAAAAATAAAAACATGTCTGGACAGATTTACTTGAAAGTGTTTATTGCATAATACTGAGCCAAAGGATTATAGGAAATAGCTCTAGGCCTACAGTTAAGAGAACCAGTTATTTAATACTTAGATAGGAATGTTATGTTGTATTGTGTCAGTGTTACAGATAAAATCAAACAAAATATAGCATCCTATTGGTAAGCTAGTGCAAACAAACACTATCAAATACATTAATTACATATGGCTGAGTATTTGACACTAGAGAGAGCAAGGCCAACCTTTTTGAACTTAGGTGCCTAGTTATCGACAGCCCTGTCCATATTTAGGCAGCTAAGAATCTGACCTAGATTTCAGAAGTGCCAATGACAACTCCCATTGCTGAGCACCCTCGACTCCCATTTTCAACAGCTTTATAAACCAAGACAATTGTTTAGGTACCTATGACCCACCCCTCTTCTGCAACCTAATGTTAGGGCTGCCAGGTGTCCGGTTTTCGACCGGAACACCTGGTTGAAAAGGGACCCAGGCCATTAAAAAAATCTGGTTGACCTGGGGCTGGCAGGCTCCGTACCCGACTCCACGCAGCTCCTGGAAGCGGCAACATGTCCCTCAATTCCTAGGCATGGCCACATGGGGTCCACACACTGCCCCCACCTGCAGGTGCTTCCCCCACAGCTCCCAGTCTGTGCCTGCATGTGGAGGCAGAGCGCACCGCACCCCACAGAGCTGCCTGGCTACCCCTCTGCCTAGGAGCCAAAGGACATATTGCCGCTTCTGGGGAGCCCTCCAAGGTAAGTGCCGCCCGGAATCCATACTCCAAACCCCTTCTGCACCCCAACCTCCTGCCCCATCCCGGAGCCCCCTCCTGCATCCTGAACCCCTCATTTCTGGCCCCAGTCTGGAACCCCCACCCCAGCCCAGAGCCCCTCCCACACTCAACCCCTGATTCAGCCTGGAACCCCCTCCCACACTCCAAACCCTTTGGCTCCAGCTCCCAGCCCAGAGCCCCCTCCTGTACCCCAACCCACCCCCCAATCCCCTGACCCAGCCCAGACCCCCCTCCCACACCCTGAACCCCTCATTTCTGGCCCACCCTGGAGCCTGCACCCCAGCCGGAGCCCTCACCCCCTCCTGTACCCCACCCCCTATCTCAGCCCCATGGAAATGCGTGAGGGAGGGTGGGGGAAGTGAGCGACAGAGGAATGGGGGGATGGAGTGAGCAGGAGTGGGGGCCTCAGGAAAGGGGTGGGGCCTCAGAGAAGGGGCAGGGCAGGGGTGTTCAGTTTTGTGTGATTAAAAAGTTGGCAACCCTACCCAACATGTATGTAGGAAGAACCCACCCCAAGCCGTCCTGGCTACACAAAGGGGCTCTGCTTGCAGGATTAGGCCTCAATAAGCATTTAGGAGTCTAACAGGCATCCAAGTTTGAACGCTTGGGCCTAAGATTTTTGTTTTTCAGAGAACAGAGAGTTTCTTTCACTCACTTGTCTTTTCCGAAGTTTTTTCTCATGTTGGTGCTGGTTTGGCTCATTTAGGGCTTTCAGATTGTTTTCTACTTGATCTGTGGCTTGCTGGAAGACTCCCCTCCACCTCTACCTGTGCTGATAAATACCAATTTGGGGTCGTTGACATGGAAGAGTGATGCCAAAAACTTTGCCATAAACAGAAAACAGCCACATAAACGTTGCAAGACTCAGAGGGCCACGTTTCTGTGGAGAAGGCCCTCAAGATCAATTCTACAATTCTAATGAGTATTCAACAAAGAGGCAAATCTGTGACCCAGAGGCTAGGCTGTGGCTCACTGCTTTAACAGAGAGATCAATGCAAAACACATCTGGAGCCAGGGAGTCATTCACTACATTAAAACAAGTAGTTTCAGGCTACTTTAATTTTTACATCTGCCAACTGCAAAAAAACCCATATGATTCCCCAGCTGCTGTATTAGATTGATAGAGCCAGGGGAAACCTAACTATTTTTAAGCCCTATTTATTTTCAAATAATCTCACTAAATTGCAATTGGCTCTGTCAATTAAACATTATTTAGGATACTTTTTTTCTGATATGTCACAATCAGCTTCAGAGCTTTATCTGTGAAAACTCACATGTGGTCGCTACCGTCTGTGTAACAAATGGTGAATTACTGCTTCTTTCAATCTCCTACTATCTAGCCTTAAGAGAATTACAATCTTTCTCCCATCTAGAAGGTACATGGGAAATGCTGTCTGCCTGTGTAACAACATTCAACTACATGGGACTGTTATTATTCCCGTCATTCTTTGCAGAACCAAAGAGAAGAGAAGCCAGATTTAAACTGCCCAGCCGATGCTCTATCAGGGAAACATAGGTTGCTTCACCTCTTTGCTATGCCATATAGAGAGTACAGATTCCCCCACATATACTTTGCGGGGAGAGGGGGGAACAGGGAGGATAAAGTGCCAAACTTGTCAGTGTCCAAACTTCATTCTGAAATTTACAAATACTTATAATGGATGTTGAGCTCCCAATGACCTGATCATGACTTTGTGGCATGCAGGGCATGAACCCCCATGTACAGATTTTCCACTTTAAAAACATATTTCAGAGACCAATTCTAATTTTGTTAGTTGTCAGTATCATCTTGTCCAGGATATTGTTTTGTGAAAGAGTATCGTAAATGACAATGCTGACAGACTAGACACAGCTTGTTTATTTCCTTGAAAGAGCACTGCCTACAATTTTCATTCATGTCTTCCAGGACTAGTGACTCTGCTATACTTAATGCTGTGAATAATTTCATAAAAGCAGCATCGCTTTCAACAAGAGGTTAGAGGCAGGCAAGAAGAATGATAGAGTAAATGGAGTGACAATTATTCATACCAAGAGGCAAATTATATCCTTTTTATGTAATTTATAGAACGATAGTGGGGATTACCTCCCTCCCTATGAAGCAGGATTAGAGTCAGGATTTTGTTTTGGAAATTGTTCTTGTTCACTGTATGCAGGCACATTCGTGGCAATCCATACTTTCAGAGTGAAAATAAGAACAGGTCATTTAGAAGATGAAGTAGCCTTAGCAAAGGAGAATTTCAGGAAGGGGGAAATATAGGGACACGTAGTCCTAAAATTAGCAACATTCCTGGCCTGAAGATGACGAACGTACAAGGTCTGATTTTTCAAAGAATCAGATGTTCAAATGTGCACGTGTCTGTTAATGTACAGACAATTACTCTTGCAAACCAGATATTTTCACACACAGGTGACCAGTTATGTATCTAGATACCATTTGCATGCACATCATGTAGTACTTACATTTGGCTGTGCCCAAAGGCTCCAGTCAAAATCAGGACCAGTCACCACACAAACATAGCAGTAGACAGTTATTCCCTCAAAGAGTGTAAACATCTAGGAAGGAACTGAAACACAAGGAGTTTGCCTTGTCCAAGATCACAGCAGGTCAGTGCCACACCTGAGAACAGAATCTAGATCTCCCAACTCTGCCAAAATGTTCCAATCCAGAAGCTCACGCTGAATCCTGATAACTGGTAGCATAAGTATATGCAGATGCTTTCATGTGTATGGTTTAAAAACCAGATCAATAATTAACAATACTTGCTTTCCCCCGGTTGTGTTCTGGCTTCCACAGCATCTCAATATTTTGTGCCAAATTTTCCATTCTTTGATTTTTTTTTATTTTTTTTTTTGGTATTCATTCCAGTTTGCACTGATTGTGAAGATCTTAAACACACAAATGACGATTTCAATTCTTATTCAACTTTGAGTCTTGGAAAACAAACAAACAGATCAGACCAACATAAGCCAGCTTGTGAGCAAGGAACAAGCCACTGGGCTCCACTTCTGCACTGCAAGGCTGGGGATGGAAACTAAAGAGCCTGTCCACATGCACACACAATTTTTGTGCAATTAAGCCAGTTACATTGGAGATGTACCCCAAAGAATCACCAAGCCAACCCTTCCCAAAAACCTAAAGCTGGCCCTGTGACACAATCCTGATTGAAAGGGGTCAGTTACTTTGCTGGCAAAGTGGCAGCATAAAAATGTTTCAGAGAACAGCCCACCAAATGCTAAAGCCAACTTCCACAACTGTAACGCAACACAGCTAATGGCCACCCACCTATGCACATGCGCCTTTCCAAAGCCAAGTCACCCCTTTGTTAAGCAAACTCTCCTGGCGAAAAGTGAGGGATAGACAGCATGGGAGGATCAAGTTTTCCAATTGGTGTCACATTGGAGAATCTCAATGAATGGTGAAGCACAGGCCTCCTGATGCTGCCCTTTATACAGTCCTTGTGAACTCTGTTGGCCAAGCACAGTCAGGCTTCACCCAAGTGAACAGCATTTCTACCTCTTTTTTAAAGGGGTCAAATAGTGAACAAATACTATATACAAAAATACTGTTTCCCAGTTAGAAGGTAGCAAGTATTAATTGATAGCAACAGAGTTGTTTTGATCTGGCTTCCTTCTCTCCTCTAATAAGTTATCTCTATTGACATGCCCATGCAGTTCTCCCATTTTACTGAGCACAAAATACCATAAATAAAGGTTGTGTGTGTGTATTAAAGAAAGCTTGCTATTAGACCCATATTGTGTATAGAATATACACAGTAGCAGCCACGGAGTCAGTCTGTGATAGCTTGGCATTGTCAGGGAGCCCAGGTTTACACTAGAAAATTAGGTCAGCCTAACTGTGCTCAGGAGTGTGAAAAATCCACACCCCTGAGTGACGTAGTTAAGCCAGCCTAAGACCCTGTGTAGACATCACTAGGTTGACTGAAGAATTTTTCCATTGCCTAGCTACTGCCCCTTGGGGCGGTGGATTACCTATGCCGAGAGGAGAATCCCTCCCGTCGGTGCAGGTAGCCCCGAAGAGAGTGGCAAAAAGTCAAAACTATTAAGAGTCTCTAAATCTCTCCTCCCTTTCCCCTCAGTTCACAGAGTGGCAGGTAACTGGGAGGATACTGCTTTACAGTAGAGGAATTTCAACTCAGGAAACTCACAAAGTCACTTCATTTCAAAATCTCCAGCACTGTTGGTGCAAGATGATCATTGCTGGTGTGTAGGAAGGGGAGTCCAATCACTCCTCCGGCTAATGCCTCCAGAACCAAACTGCAGAAGTAACAACACCTGCAGCGTAGTCATCTCTGAAAGGATCAAGAGAATGCTCTTCCGCTGCATTTGTATCTTCGGTATTATGAGATTACATTGTTCTAGACTACGTCAACTTCCAATTGAGTTAATTAGCGTTATTTGTTTAGCATCAGTGATGCGTTCAGCACGGTACAGAGACAAAGCTGCAGACAGTCCTCTGCCATGAAGAGCTTACAATTAGAGCGAATTGATATTTTTCATGAAAAATATCAAAGTTTTGAAAAAACCTTCACATTTTATGAAAAAGTGCTCATTATTTTACATCTACTTCTATCTCCAAATTTAAAAGACAGATGTAGAAAAAATAAAATGTACTATGAAGCCCAGAAGCGGGAATAGGTTATATCTGGATTTTGTGTGGGGAGAGAGGAGGTGTTAATTACAATTAAGAGAATTAGGACCTGATTTTCCACTTGGGTGTGACTAGGCCTCCATTTTTGCACCCACAATTGTTTGTGGACTCAGTTCATCTCTCCCTTCAATATCCCGCTTCATGGTATAAATGCTAGAACTCTCCATTATTTGCACCTTAATTCTCAAGAAGGGCATTACAGGTACTCTTTATGGCATGTCTTAACCTCTGAGACATGAACTGCAGCAAGTTGGTGGCCTCAGTACAGTTCCCAGCAGACAGATGTTCATACACAATTGACACTAATTTGCAACCTTGTGGCGGCGGCAAGGTCAAGGATTAAATGAGCACGAACTACCCTCTCACCTCCAGGGGTGGCTCCTGCAGCTCTGGGTTGGCCGTGCTGAATGGGGAAGCTGACTTTGCCACAGCCCATGCAGTCACTGTTCTCAGAACAGGAACAGGCTGGAAAAGGTGCTTAGCTTCTCTTGCAGAAGTTTTCTTCCTGATTCAGTATGCAGGAATGCTGCCTTTCCAAAAGATGATTTGAGGAGGGCTGAAACACGGATATCTTCCTCCCCACCACCCCACTACAAATAACAGTATTGAATAAAGTCTGCAATGCTTCAAGGGAGGAAGTGGGCAGGCAAGGACTGTGGGTGATGAGGAGACAGCTGGAACACCCCTTTCAGAGAGTGAAAGAGCACACAAGAGGAAGCACATGTGCTGCTGTGTCATTCTGCTACAATGGGCAAAGAGGGGAATGTCCAGTCCTTTGTGGCTGCAGAATTCTGTCTGATGCAGAAGTGGCAGGGAGGGGAATAATAAAGAAATAATAATAATCCAGGTGAAGCTTGAATGACCCTCCTCACTGGAGAGAGAGGAAAGAAAGAAGAATTTTAAAGGCCAGATCCTCAGCTATGATCCCTGTGCGCCTCTCTGTCTTAGAAGAGATATTGGGTCATACCTGGATGGAAGGGGATGTGGTTGGGGCACTATTTCAATCTGCCAATCCCCAACTGAAGAATCTGCCAGTCCGGCTTGAAGAAGAGCTCTGTGCAAACTCAAAACTTCTCTCTCTCTCACCAACAGATGTTAGTCCATTAAAATATAGTACCCCATCCCCCCTTGTTTCTCTGATCCTCAACTACTCTAATTTATGCTGGGGTTGAACAGACAGTCTCAGGGATTCTGGAAGCACATAGGGGGTGCACAATCCTCTTTGGTCTCCCCACTCCACATCCCATGCTAACTACAGCTCAGCCAGACCCAGCAATGGGGGTATCAAGTGTGATCCATAATAGCTCATCATTCCCAACCAGGATGAGAAGTTACTGACAAAACTGTCCCAACTTTATCTCAAACAGCAGGAGGAGAACAGACGGAGACAATAAAAACCACAAAAATATTTGAAAAATGAAAAAACAAACAACAACAACAACCCACTGAGCACAAAAAGATTCCACTGTGCCATGCTTTTAAATCAGACCAAAATATTGGCAAGGTGCCTCCCTGGGGAAGGCAGTTTGCCGGAATGTTCCCTTGGGCAGCTAATATCCCACACACAATGGGCAATAGAAACAAAGCCCAAATATCTGACGGTTTGCTTTTAAAAATATTGTTACCATATTTAAAAAAAACAAGCATGATTTTATTCTTTCATACAGCAACCATTAAAACATTCCTCATTTCCACAAGCAACCACTGTAACGGCTTCTCTTCATGGGCCTTCTGTTGTAGTGTATGTATTTACATAAGTCTGTGTAAATCCAAAGAATTCCTCCAGTCACTGAAGTTCTATGCCAGGTGCTTGTAAGGATTAACCTTGCAAAGACTTGAACTGATTGGGGAGGGGGGTGTCTACAAATTGCTTTCAAATCCAGTTCTTATAGTGGATGATAACTGATATGGTTGGAGAGAGTTAAAGAAAAGCCTCTCTCGTGTGTCCATATTTGAGCATTTCTATATGATCGTTTCCTGTTTTACACTGGAGTGCAGCTTAAGCCAAGAGGTTAAGATGTGACAGTTCTTCATGACATAATGTTGTAAAAAGGATCCTTTTTGTTGAGGAAAGCAGGCAGAGGTTATGTTTTTCCAATATTACCATGAGTGATATCATACTGAAAAGCCTGATTTGTTCCTTGCTATCAGTAATTGATAAGGTCATGGAAAATGTGAGGCAAAGAAACAGATTCGGGAATTTTTTTCATACTATGGCTGGAAAGCTGTCTGTCTAAGAGTGCACACTCCCTCTGGATTGAGCCTTTGCAAGTTTTCCCACAAACTGATTCTGCTGACTAGAAATTGATTAATGAGTTCAGACACGCAAGTTGTCACCAGAAAATAGCCACTGAGATGCTGGTCAGTTATCACTTGCCTCAGGGTCAAGGAAGACTGTGGACCAGCTTAGCTGAAAAGACGGCAGCCTTCATTTGTCTTCCCACTAACTTCATTTCAGCTGTGCCTGCTGGCGTTGGTGCCGTTAAGGATCTGCCACCATTTTTATGATTAACCCGGACTTAGAGGGCTTTCTGACGAGGCTACAAAAAATCCTTTGGGGCTAAAATTAATTAGGTCCGATTCTCCATTGCCTTGCAGCTTGCAGAGTCATTGATGCTTGTGTGGAATGAGGACAAAGTCAAAAATCGGGTTGCATGTTACACCCACTGGTGATGTCATTGCAGTGCCGGTACTAAACACTCCCTTCTGTCAATGTTATAAAAGCCACCATTTCTGCAGGAGGGTGCAGGGTGTGGTATCAGCTGCTGGTGTAGGAAGGCATAGCTCCATTTCATTTCAATGGAGATATCCTGATTTATGCTAGCTGAAAATCTGGCCCTGTATCTGGTTTTAGGTTTACACAAGGTAAGTAGTCATATTTAAGTGGAGATCCAGTGCGCTTCATGGGGCCCCTACTCCCCCCACTGGAGGAGTGTGCTTCTGCTGGGGAGCAGTCAGCTGGCTTCTCATGTTTGAGAACTGCTTACCGGTTATATCATCCCTACCTGCCACTTGAGTACGTCTCTGACTCGGTAGGTAGGTGTGTAACTGAAGGAACAGAGAGGCCACACACCAGACAGAACTCTCCTGCTTTTGTGATGACTGCCATCTTGGCTGAAGCACCAGAGACAGAATCAGGCACCTCAGAGCGAAAGCCATGAATCTCCAGGGTTGAATTCAAGACCCAGGCTCCTGACTGGGCAGCATAACATCTTCTGTGAACTAGATACTGAAGGGATGCATTGGCATACACTGATCACGAATTCTCCAGAAAAGGAGATAAGGGTAAGCACTCTGTTTTCCCTGTTGAACTGTGCACCAGACTGTATCATATAACCTGGTTTCTGTCCCCGGAAAGTTAAGGAATTGAGGGCATGGATGTGAAATCAGTGACAGCAGGTGGGGAAAGGGGAGGGACTGAACACAAACAGAAACCTCTTTTCCCATAGGACAGTGAGGGGCTTCTGATGTTAGGGTATCGCGAGTACATTTAGTGCAGTCTGCCAAAAGATACTAGACTGACAATCCTGGAGAACGAAATTCTCTGTCAACATACATTCAGCCTGGGCAGTGGAATCTACGCCTCACTTGTCAATCTGCCTCAGTCCTGACTGAGAGTTAGCACCCGTAGGGGTAAGAAAAATACAAGCAGTGTCCCTGCCTATTCAATCCCTGTCCTCTGGGGGCCAATTAGTGTAGTTAGTACAGTGGTAGGTTGTAAAGTGGACACTTGTCTTCTAGCAACTGGATTAAGACCATCAAATTATTGTTATGAAAGCCATTAGCCAGCCATCAGGTAGAAACAGCCATCCTTGGCTGGATTCAAACTGGCATCTTCAAGATGAAAGGCACCATATCCAGTTACCAGTCACTGAGCCCCACTACTACTACCCTTTACATTCTGATCTGAATGTATTAAAGCTAGGGCATGGAAAGAGAAAGTTGAAATTTCATCCTCAAACCACCCTCTGGTGCACAGTCTCTAATATTTGTAAAAAAAAGACCAAGCTAAGCAGGGCACTGAAAATAGAGGCTAACAAAAAAGTCAAAATTTTCTATTTCAGTAGCATCATTCCTACGTTCTTTCAGTCAGTATCTGGTTCAATGAAGTATTGGACATATTATATTGCTACCCAGACACTGGTAAATACTTTTGTTGAGTTTACTATCACATAAAGTCTACTTTCCCTTGATCACCATTGGGAACTGGATTGTTTTGTTGCAGATTGTTTTGGTCTATAGGTTCATCATCATCATACACCATTTACTTTGTACTTCAGGTTTTTTTGTAATTTAATTGTGTAATTTTCCTTTTGTTTCCTACTCAAAAAATATATAAAGAAATAAAAACAAATAAATAAAATAAAGAGAGAGAAACAAACAAGTTAAATTATGAACCAGATTAAAGTAGGGACAAAATTTATCACGATGTGACTTTCCCATGCATGCACACATCATTTATCCATTTAAATTTAAAAGAAAGTAAACTATCAACTCTGTTCACCCATTGATAAATCACGCTCCATATAGCCAAAAAGTAATTTTCTGGTCGCTATTAATGGCATGGTAGTTATTCTAGAACACTGTAGGATCATTTTTGTGGTCAGGGTGATTCTTTTAGGTTTTTTTCCCATGATTTTCTGTTTCACTCAGCTGTTTTCTAACCCATTTATATCATTTTGGATCTGATGCCTACGTAAGGTTATGCTAACAGTTCTGTAACTGCAAGCCTAAAATATAAAGTGAAAGGCTCAGTTTTGTGTATTTTTCTTCAGACTTTCTGTTCTGATTCTCTATTTCCTCTGAGGATTCTTTGTTCCGATTCTGTTCTTGCTGAGTAGATGCAAATTCTCTAGAGGCTTCTTCAAGCAGAAAAGGTATAACATGAAAGTTATTTTACAGGTGTGTATGCAGATTGATTTGGAGATGCATTTCACTCAGTACACAGATGTACAGACATACACACACTAATGCTCTATCTTTGTGCTTCAAGAACCAGAGCTGAACTATTATTAGTTAATAGTTTAGTCATTAGGACGTGATCCCAAAACCATTGACTTCCAATGGTCTGGGAATGAGGCCCTTAATCATTGGGGCTAGCTATCAGACTCCACTGATTGGGATAAATTGTGCCATCAGATGGGTGCACATTGTTCCCACAGAAGACAGAGTAGGGGGACATGCATATATCTAGGGGCAGAGGATTTGGTGCTTTGATGGCTCATACAGTAGCTGTAATTACACATTCCTGTATGACGTGGCAATTCTTTTGACTTCAAACAAAAATGATTTTTGTTTTACCATGTAGATATTATAAGGAAGGACCTAACTGTTAGAAGGACGCTCTTGTGGTTAAACCACTAGATAAGAGGGCAGAAGATCTGGGTTCAGTTACCAGTTTTGCCATCAACCTCCTGTGTAAGCTTCAGCAACGCAATTGACCTGTTTGTGCCTCAATTCCGCATCAGCAAAAATACTTCCTTTTTTTAAGAGGATAAATCCATTAATCCTCGTGACTGTACCAAGGAGACATGCACCACAGAAAAGCCTCCAAGTCTGCCACTCTCTACGGAACTGGCAAGACAATATCCTGCAGCAGAACTGCAGGTTTAGTACCTAGAGCTGCAGCAACTCAGAAGGCAGAACTGACACAGAAATCAGTGGGAGTTCTACAGAACGAGGCTCCAATGTTGCATTTCATGTGCATGCAAAACTTCAAAGAGAGCTGCTGCGTGAAGGACAAGGGTTACAGTAAAATATTGTTTGTTGCCTACACATCAGAGGGTCCTGGTAAAATTCCAGTTTGAGAAACTGCCGCACAGCCTTTCCACTCAAATCCTCCCATCAATGCCTGAGCTGGCCAAGGTATTCTTTACTTCTTGTCCTAAATTACCATCTAATCTTGCTGTTTCATAGTAAACTGTTGCCACATGCCTCACCAACAATGGCTGAAGGGATTCTTGTTGTATGGAAGCACTTAGCTTGTATGTTAGTCAAGTGCTTTGGAATCCCTCGGGATGAAAGGTGCTACTATAGATAAATGTCAAATAATATTACAAATATTCAATTCTTTGTTCTTAACTCCCACTAATTTAGCTTTTACAAGATTACTTCTTAAGCAGGATTTGTGATGCACTGTGATAGAATGCTGTGGACCTCAATGGCATAAGAGAAAACAAGGGAACCAGATGAACCAAATTTTATGGAAGGGCATTCTGGGCTTAGAAGTAGGCAACTTGTTACAAGTAGTAATGGGACACTTTGTTAGGCTCCTTCTCTCTCTGGGACAGATGCTGAGAAGGAGTCCTCAATCCTGTATCCATTGAAGACAACGGGAGTTTATTCACTAACTTCAATGGGTGCAGGGTCAGGCCCTCTCTGCACTATGCTTAGACACCTAAGTGACTTCAGTTAAAGCATGCTAACATGCCTAAATCCCACTTCTGAAAATGACTAAAGCACCAAAGGCCAGATTTTTAAAGGTCTTTGGGCTCCTAAAGATGCAATAATGCTTAGGAGCCTGACTCCTAGTGAAATCAGTAGGAATTAGGTACCTAAATAGCTCTGTAAATCTGGCTCCTAGGAGCCTAAGACTCACTGACTTTTAATAAGACTGAGTCTTTTAAGTGCCTAAATCACTTTCCAAAATGGGATTTAGACTGATAGATCACTTAAGTGTTCGTCAAAAATTTTAGTCTTAATGTCCTATAGCCATTTCATGTGCAGATCTTCAGATTTGTACTGCAAATCTGACCAGTTTAAAAAGATAGTTATAACTTAGTCATGCCAAAAACTTCACATGGAATTAATCATGTTCAAAACACACTAACATTTTTGTGACTTTATCTATCTACAAAAATAAAAACAGCCAAGTAAAATTATTTTTGTATGTAAAAAGCAAGTTAGACACTAAATTGAGAAATACACAACAAATGCATATAGAAAAATGCAGAATTTATTCAATTGGAGACACCAGTTCCTCCCCACCAGTGATCCCAGCTAAGTATGATAAAAAATATGCTGTTATAAATTATTATATCTTGGCTACTGTGAACTTAGCATCTCACATTGTAGAGAGGGTACACACACCCAGTTCTCTGGAAATAGGGGATTTGTAGTTATAATGATAGTTAGACAAAGAGCACATAGGCCTGCATAGCTTCTTTGGGATTATTTTCATTAGATGTTATAAGGTCCCTGGGTACTTGTACAATCAGTAACACTTCACAGAGCCTTCCGTCCTAACAAATAATTAGCTAAAATTGAACCAGAGATTTCTTACATGCATGTCATAGGTTTGATATGAATAATGAGGCAAAAGGTTAACAGAGGGTCATAGACAGTTCCCTATCTTCAAGCTTATTTATTCAGTGAAATGAGAAATTGATCACATTATTTCGTACAGAAGAACCTGATTCATTACAATCAGCTCTGAATTGGCAGTTTTGGCTTTAGGCAATTTCAGAACATTACCTATGCTTAAGTAGCCAGTGGTAAGGTCATTTTACAACTTGTTATCACTTCTCTGACCCTTTCATGACCAATATCCCCAAAAGGTGAAAGCATGCAAGAAAAATGACAAAAGCATAATGATGATATAACTAACAGTATTCGGACAATTAGACAAGCTGGGCTGAACAAAGAGAAGCCCACCAGGGTTGATGTATGAGTGACCCTGAATGAGTACGCTAGATTTGGTAAAAGGCACCAGGAGTACTTTACCCAGTCCAAGGATACCCACATCACAGGTGCCCATAATTCAGCTGCTGGCAAAGTGAGGGTTTTTCTAGTACTGCCTGCTGTGTTAACTGGCTTTGAGAGGGGTTGTTGGGTTTTTTTTTTTTTAAATGGAGTCAGGGTGGTAACATCAGGACACTGTGGTGGAGCAGGCTATTGCTTTTCAGACAGGAGTAGGAAGAATTGCCATATTCCTGGAGGCATAACGATTTACAAGGTTTCCATCCACTATCTCCAGAGCACTGTGGAGGAGTCATTCACCACCAGCCAGTGTGCCCCCTCATGGCCACGCGTGGTGTAGAGCCTCTTCAGCTCTGGCACCCCCCTCTCAATTGTCACTCCAAGCCTAGGGTAGCTTGCCCCTTTTCTTCTCACAGCCCTCTGACTGGGGTACTTACAGTCCCACCCCTTCGGAGGTAATAAAGGGTCCACTAAAGCAGAAGTCTAATGGCACTTTCCCAGACCTTCAACCCCACCCTAAGCTCAACAGCCCTTGACCCCCTTAAGCCTTTTAAATATATAAATATATATGAACACCTCTCCCCCTTCCTTGGAAGTTAGTAGGGGAACCCAAACCTTCCCCCTCTTGAACCCTGGGTCCCAGCCCAGAGATCCTGTATTAAGCAGCTAGGGTCTGTTTCTGCAGACTTGCTGCTGTTTCCCTGACCCACCTCCTACCTTCAGGCTCAGGCAGTGGCTTCTCTGCTGCCTGGCAGAGAGGAGCACCTCACAGGTTAGGATTTCTTCCTTCAGTTATCTGGGGGGTTCTCGCCCTAAATTTTCTTTTCCTGGGAGTTCTCCTCCCGCCAGGAGGCTTCTCCTTCTAGAAGCAGCCTTTTATCTTAGCTGTTGCTGGTCAGCCATTTAGTCACTGCTGGTTCCCCTGTCAATTAAACCCTCACTGGCTCCTTCCATGTGGGATTCATATACACCATTCAGCACTCAAGGTGCTCCCTTTCCCCTAATATGCAGAGGCATAATGTAGCCCCTAATGTTAAAAACTAGGTTCCTTTATTCTACAGACAGTTCACAGAGGCTTTCATTAAATAGATGTATCTTTGGCCAAAGTCTTTAAGTACAGGATACTCCGTGAGACAGAGAACAGTAGCAGAGCCGCTTCTTGATGAAGGTGCTAAACGTATTTCTCAGAGAGCAAACCTGACTATACTCCCCTCTCTTGTAAGACTGATTTTGAATCCAGCAGGAGCTACTCTTCTGGACAGCTTGAGGTATGTGATTACTACACTGCCAGAACCAAACGTATCATGGAAACACACTGTGTGAACATGTCCTGAAAGGCACAGCAGTATGAAAACCCATTATTAAGGGGACACTGCAGACGCTGCTTGGCTCTACACTTGACAGCATGTGTACATTGAATCATTACAAAGTTCCCCTTTAAAACAAAAGTACGGAATTCTCTCTCTCTCTCTCTTTTTTTTTTTTTGGCAAAACTAACCTACGATCATATTATGCACCCCATTGTGTGTTACAAATAGAGTAGTGAGAAAATTGTAAGAAGTGGGCTTTGATGTTTGAGAACAGAGAAAAAACACAGAGCTCTGGCTGATTTATGACAAAAGAGTGTAAATTACTATAGAATTAAACGCTTACCATACGACATTCATTAAAAATCACTATTGGACAGCCACAAGTACAAAAAGCATACTTCTACATTTCCCTTAAAATACATTTTTTCATTGAGGTCTATAAGCGACGATGTCAAAAAGGCATTGTCACCATCTCAAAGCATTAGAAAGAGAAAGTTATTATTTTATAAATTTCTGGTTAAGCGGGAAACAATCTGTTCAAGCAAATACTCTGATACCTATAGTCTATATGGAGAAATTTTTCAAAACATCTAAATCCCATTTTCAGAAGTGTATTAGGCACTTACAAATCTAATTCCCGTAGATTTTCAATGAGACTTAGGCTAAAGTCACCTTGGGCCCTTTGGAAAATGTTATCCCATGTCTCTGCATTGAGCCTGAATAAGTGGCAGCAAAGTACTTTGCTGCTATCTACTAAATCGGAAGTCAAATTGTAAGAATAGATTTAGAGGGCATCTAATGGTCCAGCAACAGCTTTCACCAGCACTTTTCCATATACCGACATGATGGGTTATGGATAATTTCTGTGCTTAAAAGGAAAAGAAAAAAGTACAAAATTGGAAAGCAATTAATATAGACACAAACAGCTTCATTATCTTCATTTGGTACAAAAATTATTGAGCCATGAGAACTGACAGAAAACGGCAGACATATAAGTTAACTCTAAAATAGCTGATCCTCTCCTAAAATCAAGTTAAGAATAGTTTAACATCATATTGGAACAATCATAGTATGAGTCAATCAATGACAATGTGCTGGTTGCTCATTGCGATGTGGATCCCTGCCTACTAGAAACTGGACTGACACCACCCAGTCAAAGGTTACTTATCTTCAGGCTGCATAATCCAGTGGAATTTTGGTTAAACAATTATAAAAGGTGGGAAAGGTTTCATTTTTTTGTGGGGAAGAAGGGAAGGGAAAAAACACCTGGTTTAAAAAAAAAAAGGACAATCTCCGCAGAAACACGTGTCTTTCATTATTGGGCACTAGTTATGTAAACACTTATGCATGTGCATAAACGTATGCACATGTAGCCCTGCTGACCACTTATGTAAAATTAAACAGGTGAGTAAATATTTGCAGGATCGAGGCCTGGAAACAGTAGCAAGTGCAGGTTTTGTACTTTTCGTTGCAATTGATCTATCACTGAATCTTTTTCTAAAGATCCAAGCCATCATCATCATCATCACAAAGTATTATTAAATGCCTTACACGCTATTTTATTGCTCTGTAGCTCTAAAACTTGTCTGTGTTAAATTAGATCGCATAATTCTAAGAGTCTGAAATAGACTCCACCCTCCAAAGCCTATGTCATTAGAAGCCTGCATTACAGGGCTTATAAAAATCCCTGTCTGATAGAACGGTACTGCTCCCTGGCTCTCAGCTCTGTTCTAATCCTCACTCTATTTTAAATGGCAACCAAGAGTATGCCAGGCATTTTACAGACACATAAAGGATGATCTTTGTCCCAAAGAACTTGTAGTCTACGGCCATGTAGTTCCAACATTGGGCAGAACCCCTCACCTATGCCATTTTTCTTGCAGGATCAGGGTCCAATCCTGCAACAGCTTCAGCCGTTCAGTAATGTAACATTACTTATGCGATTAAAGCTTACCAAGATCTAAAGACAAAATATAGACAATGGTTTAGCCCGCAGAAGAATTTTGGGGGGGGGGCGGGGTGGGGGGGGGAGGAGGGATCCTTAGCCAATGTTTCTCAATGGTATCTTTGCCCAGAATGATGGCTATCTTTGGCCCCAGTTCAGCAAAGCACTTAAGTACATGGTTAAAATTAACCCTTGACTATTTTAAAAATTTTATTTTGTCTACCAAGAGGTTTGTGTCCAAATGAAAACATAGGCCTAAAAATCAATGTTACATAAAAAGAGTGGAATGAATTTCAATAAAATCAATACTTTTGTTACTGCTGTCACATAATTGTTCTTTTTAAAGACAGTACAGCACTATGGCTGACTGGAACATTTTTGATCAAATGTATTTTCATTGAAGCTAAAAACCTTTCATGAAGACACACATATTTCAACATAGTGTTCAATGGGATAGTTTCCAAGGTGGACTCTCTTATCATTTCTGACCAGGGAGAGAGACGAGAGCGAGATGCAAAAAATCGAAAACCTGCAGTTTTGATTAAAAAAAAACAAACTGATTTTTTGACAATTCTGACAAATATTTGTTTTCATTTCTGTGGGGAACAAAAACAAACTTCAAAACCTTGAAAGCTGTCGCAGAATGGAATTGTCATCCTCCAGCCAGTGCTAGATGCTGAACAATGTCACATCAGCTACAAGCACCGTGGGCCTAAACACCAGTGAGCGTACTGCTTCTGTAGCAACAGCTCCCCGTTCGTCCTCTTCCAAAAGGTTCCTAAACCTCTATAATAAATTTAGATATTTCCTTTTAGAGACTAGAAGATTCCATAATGAGTTAAGCCTCTTTACAGTCTATTTTAATAAAGCACAGCTTTCAATATATAGAGAGGCTATAAAACATGCAGGTTGTAGCAATAATATGTTTAGTAGCCTTGCTTGATAAAGTGGAAATGTTTGCATGTTTCAGATTACGAGCAATTTAAAGTAGGAAGTAAGCAAACTAGCTCTTGTGTTATGAAGCTTGACATTGTTAAGCCTTAAGAGAACACATACTTCAAAGTCATAGAGACTGAAATATGCCCTATAAGCTTGGCAAGAGGAGCAATGCCATAATGATGTACTACACAAAGAAAATCACCGTAAACTTCCATTTCGATGCAATGTCTCCGAGCTATAAACTAAAAATCTACTGTAAGTGTTATTTTTAAAATTAATTCCTTATTCATTTTCATATGAGAAGATCAACACAAAGGAAACACTGGGATGTTTTCCAAAGAATATTAAACAAGGAAAATAATCCCTGTAAATTATAAATAATAAAAAACACTAATGTTTACATTAATATATTCAGAAGTATTATTGACGTAATAACTAATTCCCAAAGAATTACAATACGTTTCTGTCCATCTCCTGTCTTCCCTGCATTACCATAAGAATGAACACTCCTCTTTTCCCAATATAGGCCCTAATATGGCAAAGATTTACACTCATGCTTAACGTTATGCACGTGAACAGCGCTCCTTAAAGTCTGTGCCACTACTTACACACACAAAAATCAAGCACATACATAAGACTTCGCAGAACTGAAGGTGTTGGGAGGGGGTCAAGTAATTGAATTATTGTGTGTAATTTTTTTAATTGTTATTTGTTACAAGTTAAAATTAAAGAAAAAGAAATCACAAATCAGTCCAGTCTCTAATTTGTCTGTTAAATCAACTGGAGGTGAAAATGACAATTTACACATATGGCTACTTGTGAATCAAATGTATTCCTAAATTGATGTAGTATGACAAACATGTAGGAATTTATTCTCAAAAAAGGCAGGAATTCAAAAATGTGTAAAAAAACTGCATGACTAATTAGAGACTTTGCATGCACAAGTGCTTGAAAGAGAAACAAGTCATTTATACAATTAACTAATTAAATGCACAAGTTAGAGGCATTGTTGTGCAGTTTATTCCTCAGAAAACCAGGACCCTAAATTCAATCTAATTTATATAATCGCTTATTCTGGTCCCAAATCAATCCTAACATATAAAGTTAGAAGTATTCTTTTTCAAATTTAGTCCAAAATATTTTTTTAAAACATATTTTTCATTTTTATGTGCAAAATATTGTAAAAATATTAAGGCTCTCAAATGGGTTTTTTTTAAATCACAATTAATTGCATGATTAAAAAACAGTTGCAATTAATCAGTTTTAATTGCAGTGTTAAACAATAATAGATTACCAATTTCAATTTATTATAAATATTTTTGGACTTTTCTCTACATTTTCAAATATATCGGTTTCATTTACAGCACAGAATGCAAAGTGTACAGTGCTCACTTTACATTATTTTTATTACAAATATTTGTACTGTAAAAAAATAGCATTTTTCAATTCACCTCATAAGTACTGTAGTGCAATCTCTTTACCATGAAAGTGAAATTTACAAATATAGAATTATTATTTTAACATAACTGCACTGAAGTACAAAACAATGTAAAACTTTAGAGCTGACAAGTCGAAGCATGAAAGGGCATACGAATATTTAACCGTGCGAATGGCTGTTCTCACTTTCAGGTGACACTAAATAAGAAACGGATAGCATTGTCTCCTATAAATGTAAACAAACTTGTTTGTCTTAGTGATTGACTAAACAAGAAGTAGGACTGAGTGGACTTATAGGAGGTGAATTGAAAAATACTATTTAAATTGTTTATTTTTTTTATAGTGCAAATATTTTTAATAAAAAATAGTATAAGGTGAGCACTGTACACTTTGTATTCTGTGTTGTAATTGAAATCAATATATTTGAAAAATGTAGAAAAACATCCAAAAATATGTATAATAAATTGAAATTGGTATTCTATTTTTAACAGTGTGATTAAAACTGTGATTAATCTTGACTTTTTAAAATCTAGTTAATTTGTTTTGCATTAATTGCATACATTAACTGATTGACAGCCCTAAAAATATGTATGCAAAAATATTTTCCTTATCTCAAGTACAACTTTTTGTCCCAGTCTCCCCTTCTGTCTTGCTTTAACTGTATGGGTTAAGTTCAAAACCCTATTAATGAACCATCATACTTTTTTATTTGTACGATTATCAATTAATCTGAGTTATAATAATTGACTAATATATCAAATATCTTTGTAACATAAAAAATAATACATCTAATAAGTGTAAAATGATGCTGAGTCTTACAAAAATATGCAAGTATGAAATGCCAAATCAAGAATTTGTGAAAAATTATCACCAAAAATTTGTGAATTGTTATTCATGTCCATTGTGTTCTCAATAAAAGACTGTAAGGAAAATTAAAATGGTCTCATGAAACAGATCTCAAATAGCTTAGAAAAGAATAAATGATATTGGGATGGAAGAGGGACCTTGTAAAGTACCAGTCCATTCTATTAATTGGATAAGCATTGCAAGAGGTAAAGGTGGACCCTAAGAAAGTGTTGATGGCAAACAGGAGGATGTGGCAGAGTTCATATAATGCATATTTACCTCTGGGAGACCATTAGACACACATGGATGACAACACTAAGTTGCATGGGTGGGATTTTCAAAAGTCCCTAATATGACTTTCACTGGGAATTGTGCTCCAAAATCATTTTAAGCATATCTGAAACTCCCACGCTATATTACTGAATACAGAACCCCAAAGAATTATGAAGGACCCTTAAAGGTAGGCCCCTGTTTGTAAACCTCACTCTTTAAGTAACCCAACATGAAAAGCTGGTCGAAAGAACACTGGCTGAAGCTTTTTGTACACACACACACACACACACACACACACACCCCCAGAAAGCTAATTTTACATACAAAAATATTTTCATTTCCTATAACATCTTCTGAGGCTCTTATGTCCTTTGAAGACACTAATTAGTGAAGGTTCAACAATCTCGTGAAGCAGGGTGATTATTATTATCTCAGTTTTAAAGATGAGGAATCTAACGCCTGCCTAGTGAGATCACGCAGAAAGTAAATGGCAGAACAAGGCCCGAAACCCAGGACTCCTGGTTCTGAGGCCTGTGCTCTATGCACGAAACCAAAAACTCTCTCACTGGAGATAGATCTTTCTACAAAAGGGAAAGAATAGCAATCTTGCAGCAGACAAATTCTTACCAGTGATGAGAAAAGCCATTTAAGAACTTTCAACATATGATAATGTGCTTACAAATTGCTGCCCTTTCCCTGTTTGTGAGTTGTTTAAAAAAGGAAAATTTTAGCAGCACCCCAGCACATAATTTCTTGCCTTTGCTCCATCTAACCTATGAAAATGTTTTCATCACAAAAATTACAGGACACTTTTTTGTGCCCACTTAGCCAGATAATCTCCAGACACTCTCCCTCCATGCATGGCGCGAGCGCGCACACACACACACACACACACACATACACACACACACACACACACGTAAATAGACTAAAATAGCCAGGAACATCAGTGGATTCAGCAGAAACTACTCCAATTTCTGCAAGCTTGGGTCATAACAAGAGGAATTGACTAATCTGATCTCAAGGCCACATGCAGGTGATATGTTCATCCTGCTGATTCTGATTCAATAAGAATCTTCAATGGGCCATAAAATAAAATGCTGCATCTTTGTGTGTGGGTGTTTCGGTTTGGTTTTGTATGTCATGCGCATTCAGAATCAGAATGCTTTGTCAGAAAATGCTTTCAGTTGATGCCTTTGGGGACTTGAATGCACGTAGCTCCTGACAATGACTATATGCACGTGTTCCATATAATGCCAAAAGAACACCCATTATGAAAGATTAGTACAGTTGTGCTTATGATGTATTTAGGTCGTCTGTTACTGAATATTTCTACTGTCAGTACAACAAAAGTGTGATGATCACAGTTAAAGCTTAACAAAGAGAATGCTGTCAGGCAATTAGTAAGCTGAAGTCAGCAGTACTAAAGTGAAATATATCATGTTTGGAATAGCACATTAGTTTGCTTGTGATAAATGTTGAAACAGGTTCTCATACACAGAATATACCTTATTCTCCTAGCCTGAGAAAGAAGTTTAGCATTTGCCAGAAAAGGATACATCAGTTAAACTGGTTACTAAATTCCTTACTATTCTTTCCAAATAGTCTCAGTTCCACGGGCATCCAAGACGGTTAGCATTCATTAATTATAGCACAATTGCCTTTTGTATGAAAAAGGTAACATCATACCTTAGAAACAGACTTTGCATTACAAAGATGTTCCTGTGTTTGAGGGGGACAGAGAGAGAATATGAAATGAATGGGATGTAAGAATGGAAACATTTGGGGAAAATATGAATGAATTGTATTTCTGGATGACTGTTACACAGAAAACAAGAATTTATCAGTTCATTAATTTTTCCCTATAAGATTCTTATTAAATCTTGGTAAGATCATGAAACTATTAGAGACTTTACTTGCTTTGGAAGAACTAGTGAGGATGGACTGAACAACATTTAAAGCATTAGGCCTTCTCAGCTGGCAATTGCAAATATTCTAAATAATATGCTTTTAGAAAGTGAATGAGGGCCACATTCAGATCTGGTGTAAGCAGGTGCAACTCTGTTCAAGTCAGCAGAAATTTACTTGCCTATTTCAGGTCTGCATTTGGCCCCAAAATGTTTGTTCAGATCTATTTTTAAACCATCAGACTGCAAGCATTTCTTTAGGCTAGTCATCATAGTTGTGGGAAAACTATCTATCCCACAATACCAGGCTACAAGAACATAGAACTCAAGAACTCTGAGCAGAAAAAAGTATTTGCAAAACCAGTGAAATGCAATTTGATTATGAACAGGATACAAGAAGTGAAAGATGCGAGAAACTATAGCAGACAAAAGCCAGGCTTAAAGGAGAGGGAAAAATAAAACTCCTGGATGATTTATTAAGAAGCTTGAAACTCTAGGATATTGTACTGTTGAAGGATTTAAACTACCCAGAAACCTGCTATGTAACAAATGACCATGGATCATCCAAAAGCTTCATGGGTTATGCAGAGGACAACTCCATGATCCAGAATACAGACAATCCAATCAGAGGAGACGGCACCTTGGATCTGTCCTCTTACTAAAAAAGGAATGGTTTAACTGTTATAATAATAATCGAGGTGAGACACTAGTGACTGAGGGTACGTCTACATAGCAAAACACAAAACTTGGCAGCAAACCTCAGAGCCCAGGTCAACTGACTCTGGCTGGTCTCGGAGCCTGGGCTCCAGTCTGCACTGGAATGTCTACACTGCTATTTTTAGCCCCATAGCATGAGCCCTGCAAGCCTGAGTAAGTTCACCCAGGGCCTGAGACTCACTGCCCTCAGTTTTTTGTTTTTGCAGCGTAGACATATCCAGAGTGACAAATTCAGAGTGGTTGCTATGAGAAAGTCAACATTTTTCCAACAGCCACTATACAGTGGTATACAATACACTGTAGCTTTTCCTAAGGGCTTAGAATAGGAAATGTTTGCAGTATCTTAGCTACCACACTGTGATTACTTTTGATAACTGAGTGATCCAAAGTTAAAAGTAATCTAGTAACATTAATAGTAAGTTATTTGTCAGGACAGCTGGGCAACCGGCCATGACTGGAGCAGGAGCAGTCACAGGCTGGAGCAGCCTGTCAGAACTACCAAACAGGTAGGTTGGCGGTAACAACGTTCAGCAGACTAGATTGGCTCCCTTCATTAGAAGCCTATATACTTGCCATGGAGATACCTGATTAGATCCTTGCTTGTGGATCTGTTGGACCCTTAAGACTTGCATATAATTACTTCAGATGACCCATCATCAGACCACGCAGGCTCAGAGATGACTCAGCACATTATTAAATAGAGTTTATTATGGGTCATAAATATGCAAGAAAACAAATGCTGGTGAATTAAGATTAATGAGTATGAGGCAAGGATAGGTAATGCTGAAACCCATGAAGGAGGACGATGGCTGGTGAATCTTAAGAGGTGCGATAAATGACTTGCAACAGACAATTGCACTGAAAATAAAACTGCATGGAACAAAAAACTCCGAATCCAGGTTCATGAAGAATTACTCAAGAAGTGTGAGGGTACAAAGGTGTACTGGGGAGGTGGGGGAGGGGGAAGATGGAGCCAGTAAAAATATATTATTCAGAGTTTTTTTTAAGGCTTACAGGAAAAAGATTAGAGTTAGTTAAAAATCAGAGTAAGTTAACACTAGACAAAGGGATGGAGGATATTTTCAAGTGTGAAAAAAGTGAGTTACTGAGCTGCTTTTTTTTTTTAAACTTATAAGATTATACTTATCATAGGAACAAGAAGAATGAACACTTATGAGATAATGGAAACATGCTGATAAAAAAAAAGCAGGTAACAGAACAATGGGACAAACTGAAAATATCCAAATCAGTAGATCTGGACATCACACATTCCAGGAGGCTAAGGGGGAAAGGAAATAGTTAATGGTGTGGACTGCTATGTTTTACACGCATCAGTATGATTTTAAGGATACAGCCAGAGTGTCTGGAGCCTGGAATAAGCATGCTTTTATATAGGATAAATCAAATTATATAAATAAAGCATTGGCAATTTTTTAAAAGAGTTATGGAGATCTGGATAGGAACTGAAAGAGAGTGACTGATAATTTTCAAAAAGGAAAAGAAGAAAAATTCTGATTACTATTCATTGAGCCTAACTTCAATTCCTAGCAAAATAATGGAACAAATATTAAGGAAAAAAATCTGAGCTTCTAAAAGGAAAAGTTGATGCTCAGCAACTCTCAGCATCAGGCCTTTGCTGGAGGTGAGGAATACAATGGATTTACTATATCTGAAGCTTAGCCTTCTGACACCGTGCCTCACCCGACCTGCCTTGAAAAATGAACTAAAGCTGATTGGGTGAAACTGTTGTTCTACCTGAGTGAAAACTGTCCATCTTGACCTTTAAAAGGGCAGCATATTAAGTTATGACATGGGTCCAATGGGCAGCTGCAGGGATCACTGTAGTCTCATCTTAATAAATATCGTAATGAGCCTGCTTGCTCATTACTTGTAACTGTGTTAGCTCTTGGTTTAATTTCCAGCCAGGGGACGACATCATAATCTCCATAGTATAGCATAAAGGAAGCATAACCTGTGGTCATGGGGGGATCAGGCTCAGGAAGCAGCCAGGGACTAGGTGACAACAGGTACAAAAGGCTGGAAATAGTAACCAGGGAGCTGGCTGCTGAGAGAAAGATTAATAGCACGCAGCTTGAGAGCTGGGCAGAGATAGCCCAATGGTGGCAGGACAACCCTGTGCTATGACCTACAAGCCGAAGGACAAACAGATTGAATTAAGGAAAGGAAAACAGACGTAATATAGGCTGACTACTAAAAGCTTGTAGACCACCAAAGTCTGTGATATGGGGATGGGAATAGAAAGACTAATGTGCATGTAACTATTGTTTCAGAACACATAATTCTGTCTCCATGTTTTCCATAGCACACTTCACGGTAGTATCAAGCACTGACATATGGAATAGCAAATAAATAGAAATTTCCAATCCCATAAGCTTGTAATTATATGTATTTAGTGATTTTTTTTCAGGAAGTGAAGAAAAATGAAGAAATATTGGAGAGAGGTTATGAAGACATACCAGTCTGTCCTGGTACCTGTCAGTGCTACTAAAAGCCTCCTATGGTTTCTTGGGTAACCCGATCCAACAATCACTACCAAAAAATGCATTTGCTGTATGCAAGATATTGAGAACCATGGCCAGAGCATGAAATAGAACTTCTAAACCACATTTTCCTCACCCTGCAACTTGGGGAAATGAGCAATTAGAACAAAAACTGTTCCTCAAAGGATCTGGGAAAAAGGGGGATAAGATACTATCTTGAAGCTGTTTGGTTATTAGAACTTTCTCCTCCTCGTCTACATCTGTTGGACTGGAGTGAGCTCCAACTGGCTTTCAGTAAACTATCAGGTAAGGAATCACAAAAGGTGAGCAGAGTGAAGCAGTACACCGTGTATACACTATAAACCATGCAGCCACTCTTTACTACACATCTAACAGTCAGCTGGCAATCACTGAATGATCTATTGGTATTATTTAGTGGATTTTATCCTTCTAATGGATTCCATACATTTAAGAAAACACGTTTGGCATGTGCTGTGGATAGTTCAGCAGTAACAAACCCACACACAGCTGTACATATCTGGCCCAGAACTTTTTCAGGCTGTCATTTCAAGATAGCCAGCCATCGGCCAGATGTTTAGGGAAATCCCCCATTGTTATTTCTTGGAAAAAGGAGTTGTCCTCTGGCACTTCTCCACACCAGAAAGCTTATAGCCACTAATCTCTCTCTCTCTAACTGATCAGATTTCAGTTCTCTACCACTCATCACAACTGAGTGGCCAATTATTTGGGCGGTAATACAATGTGCACAGGTGGGACCAACTGCTGTAAGATCTTTGGCTCCATATAACCCTGCAATGGGTCTTTAAAAAGTTCATTTTATGGAAGATGAAGAAATGGTGTTTGACATAAGAGCCATGGATACTTGACATTGTCGACTGTTTATCTTATCTATGTGGCCCTCATAGTGCCCAAGGGCCACTCAAAAATTTCAGAATAGAAATAATCTTCCTTCCTTCTCAGCATGTAAGAGAGACAGCTTGATTAGCTGAACATTTTTGTTTGTGTGTGTGTGTGTGTGTGTGTGTGTGTGTGTGTGTGTGTGTGTGTGTGTGTGTGTGTGTGTGTGTGTGTGTGTGTGTGAAGACAGTGGGTGTGTCTGTCTATAAAGAAGTTATAGAAAAGCCAGGTCAGAAATAACTTTTGCATTTAGTTCTGAAAGAGGGTAGCACCATGGTCATTCTTGACATTTAATGAGGGAGACAAGGTGAGTGAGGTAATAGCTTTTATCACCTCACCCACCTTGTGTCTCTAATATCCTGGGACCAACAGCGCTACACCCACACTGCATCTCTCTTGAGGAAGAGAGTTCCATAGTCCAGCTCCTATGAAGTTCTCTTTCCTGCACTCGGGGGCCTTCCTCTATTGATTCACCATTTCATAGATCCAGTGGCTTCATAGTTTCACTTACCTGGAATGGAAGGTCATGCTCAGAAGGAAAGTCGATTTCTCAGGTAGATAAAACCATCCATGGGATTGGCCCTATTATCAAAACAGTGACCTTGAACTGGGGTCTCTATTGAATTAGAGCCAGTGGAAACAATAGAGCATCAAGGTGATGTGCTCACAGCAATCTGGGCAGCTAAACAGATGGTCTTAGACAGGCAACCAGTGGCAGATACTGCTTGTAGATGGCACTTGAGAATAGATTTAAAACCTATCGTGGCTCACAATTTTATTGCAAATACATCAAACAACATTGACATCTAGTATCTTCCATAAGTTGGAAAATGTTTTATGTAGCAGATGGTGATGTTTACTTTTGGGCTTTCCTCAGACAACACACAACAGATGTATGTGATGGACCAGTGGCACACTTTGTTCCCAACATATGCACTATATATTCCAATTTGATCCAGGGTAGATCTTTCAATTTATTTTCAAGGTATGGTCTATATTAATAGATTGTCTTCTAAACTATCTTTTCTCCCAGTCACAGTTGCACAGACTCACTCCCCTTCTATTTGCTTACATGAAAGAATGCTATTGGGACCGTATTTAATGTATGTTCAGCTGTTTTCAACACAATTTAGCAGCTGGGAAGAAGCAGGAAAGCCAGCAGCACATGGACCAGCCAACTCTTCTCAGACCACCAGCAAGTGTTGTACAAAGCACAGTTGGGAAACTTAAAGACCATAATATAGGATTAAGGAGCTCAACAGTAAAACATCTGACATATTCTGGAAGTTCTCTCCCCACCACCCCCATGGCAATTCTTCTTTTAAATGTGTTCTATGGGAGATGAGGATGGACCAAGCGGTCATTAGTTTTTTGACAATATGAATTGTTTTCTCAGGATGGCAGCCAACACTGACAATATGCTATTTTTCAGGATGAATTCTTTTGATAGGCAGCACTACAATGACATTAGCAAAACAGCAGCAGCAGCATTTGTGATAGCATTTAGCTCTAATTCAGATCTGCACCATGACCCTGATGAACTTGCCGACTCCAGGAAGAATGACACCAGAAAAAGGAAATGGACACAATTAATTTGTTTTGTCTTCCAGTTTCCCATTTTACTTGATACTGAATGAGGTTTATTTTTGGTGTAAATCTGAAGTAACTCCACTGAAGCCAACCCCCCCCCAAAGGGGTCAGACCAAAATGGTGTAAAACCCAACATAAGTGGATCAGAATCAAGCTCAGAGTGGGTTAAAAATGGATATGTTCATTGAAGTTACTTTAGTCTGACGAGGAAGTTAAAATTATCTTTTATAAAATTTAGTTACATTAAATATATACATGAACAGACTTTCAAAAATGCTACCACCAGCAACGTAAATTATACTTCTAGGGTGAAATCCTGGCCTTATTAAAGTCAATGGCAAAACCCCCATTGCCTTCAGTGGAACCAGGATTCACCTTTAGTCTTTGTGTTAGGGATATGTACCTTTGGCAATATTGTAGTAAAATTAAATCAAATCTCAATCCAGTGTTTTCAGTCTAACTTATGTACATATATGGCTCCTGTTACCAGAGCATCTGAGCACACTGCAGTCCTTAATGGATTTATTCTCATAACACCCCTGTAAGGCAGGGAAACACTATTATCTCTATGTTACCGAGGGAACTGAGGCCCAGAGAGACCAAAGGACTTGCCCAAGGTCACACAAGACGTCTTTGGTAGAGCAGAAATTGAACCCAGGTTTCCTAAGTTCTTGACTAGCCCCCTAACCACTGGTTTACAATCACTGCCCAAGTGCTACAATCTGATAGGCAGATTATATGATGAAAACCAAAATATTCAATCATCCTAAACAGCAATACTCAAATCTCGTACTCATTGTTAATATATTCTCTCTCTCTCTCTCACACACACACACACACACACACACACTTCTCCTCTTATCAGTTTTGCATCAGCGTAACTCCACTGACGTTAGCTGAGTTACTCCTGTGTGAGAAGAGAATCAGACTATACATATCTATCTTTGTGACCAGAAGTCATTTCTGAGCCAATGAGTTTCTTGAAGTTGCCTGTCGTGAAACTCATTCCATGCCCAAGAAAACTCTCGTACTTTACTGTGTCTTTCCTTCCTTATTTACTTTTATGTTAAAGATGCGGGGGGAGGGGGGGTTTGCAATCAGAGCTGTTTGTAAAATTATACTGAAATACAAATGGAGTCTAATTCTCAGATAATAGAGACCATTGAAGAGTCCTACAGTAGGAAAGCATCTTTCCCAAGTCCACAGATTACTGCACAATGAGGGCTCCACAATGATCTCTAAGCATTTATACATAACTCACATCACAGACTTAGCTATTTTAGAAAGACAGTGGTACCTTCTATTTAAAGGTCGGAGGCCACTGTTATTGACACATGATTTTAATCCTTTGGATACTTCAAAGGATGAAGATTAGTAGAAATCCTCAGAACTCACACCCAGGAGATAACTATTCGTCAAAAAGTTGATATTATTGATGCTTGTGGAAGTAGAAAAGAGTGTGTAATTTATGTAATAAAAGTCAAGGCTTGTTCTCCTAGACTCCTGAGTTTTGATGGTTCCCTTGCTGAATTAACAGAGGCTGAATTTCATATTATAAATGCAAATGTTTGATCAGCTACGCATCTTCTTAGGAGGGACCCGTATTACTGGGCTGGAATTTCTTCCTTGGTTATCTCCAGAGTTTTCCTTCATAAAGTCTTTGTTTCCTTCAGAATTCATTATAAAGAACATAATTATATGTCTTTTTCTTCCTTGATTGAGCACATTTCTTACAAATGATGATTTACCACTTGGAAATTACAAATAATTTCCTGAATAGATACATTATTATATTGCTGAATTTACTTTAAAATTCAGAAACGTAGTTCAGCTGTTCCTAAATTATAAGTAGGCAGGTCACATTCTTCCCTCTAATCTTCACATGCGACCTTGGATGCAAATTCTACATGTTCTTCATAAAGAGAATTAGAAGGCTGGTGTACTGGAATGTGGGATGGGTTTATGGTTTAGATGAGCTACAAATGGAAATCAAATGGAGTTAAAAAGAAAACCCATTTCAGAAAGGGACTTTCATGACTGATCTGCTAGTCAATAGTCGTGTCTCACTAACAAACCCTTTTTGCTGCATTCTTCTCTTCAACAGGATTTAGTCATGGCACAGGACCTGCCCCAAGCCCAGTGAATATAATAGAAATATTTCAATTGACTCTAATAGGCTTTGGACCAAGCTTAGAGAGAAACCTGTGAATGTGTACTCCTTTATTTTTGTGAGCCCATTTTCAGTGTGAGAGATAAGAGCAAATATTAGTTCTATTATGATTATATTACCTATCTGGGTTTTTATAATCACGGTGTGATTTATTTTTAAATATATATGTGTGTCTGTGCGTGCACACGCTATGGTGTCTAACCTGCAGCCCATAAATGCCACAGTATTTGTCAGTCTGTTTATGCTCTTTTGGAACTACCAGAATCCATTTAGGAACACACTTTGAATGGGGGGAAAAATGTGAAATGTTCATTTTAGCAACAGCACTGTGAAGGATTCTTCGTGTATCTGATCTCCATTCCACTCAGATATGTAAAGCTGTACTTAAAAACATGAGAAGACTGCACGCACTTTTGTGCACACACCTGGTGTATTTCCTTTCGGGTGTGCACTTACGGCAAGAGAACATACAAACCTGGCACACATCTGAACAAGTGGGTGTTGTAGAGTCTCTTGTGGAAACATGCAGGCCACTGAAATCATATCCACGTATGAAAGATGCTATTGACTTAGTGGGAGCACAGTCAGGCACTATGTGCATACACCTGCAATAGGTGAGTGTGCAAAAGCAGGCTGTGTACACACAAAATGTATCTGAAGTAACAGGATCGCCTTCTCTTTTTAAATGAGGCCCATATCATCATTAATGTGAGGTGGAGGTGTTACAAATCATAGTGCTGTGATCAGTAAATGTAAAAGAGATATGGTCTGAAAAGGTTTCCACTTTTGGACTAAAAAATCCTAATTTATTTCATAAATAGGGCCCTATGTAAATAGGACAATTATGACATTCTCCATCGCTAACATTAGTCAGCTAATATTATAGGTTGGGATTTTCTAAAGCACTTACCATTGGTCTAACTATGTTTTCATTGAAATCAATGCTAAAATTCATATTGACTCCAGTGGGAGAAGAGTCAGGCCATGCTGTGTGCTTCTGAACAACCCACTTTAAGTGTTTAGTATGAAAGACTTATTTATCTTGTCAGTGATCTACAGCTATACATTCTTATGATGCACCCCCTTATAGCTCACAAGCTAAGCAGGACTGACCTAGGTCAATACTTGAATGGAAGATCTCCAACATAAAGCTTGTCATTAAAAAAAAGGGGGGGGGGGGTTTGTTTAAGTCCCTTGTGTGTCAGAAGATTTCAAAAAAATTTCAACTAGCTCTGACCCAAAGAACTTCCTTCCTTAGGGTCTAATCCTGAAACAGATCCCTGTGAGCATAAAGCTTTACCCATGTATCTCTCTTTAAAGGATTGGGGCCTAACACACTTGTGTAGTTGTCATGCTCATACAGAAGTGTCCAGCACAAAGTGTGCAGTAATATGCCTAATAGAAGCAAACATTTTGAAGTACAAATTGGAAAAAGAAGAAAGAGAAAACCTACTAAAGAAAAAATCAATGGAGGACAAAGGGTTGATGATAACAATACAAGACATTTTTGTTGTCTCTTCATACATTTACAAAACAAAGTTTTACAATAGATGATTGAGCTAAAGCCAATTAACCCCTAAGAACTGTTAGTTACAAAAGAATTTCTATATACCAGGAAACTAGAACAGAAAAAATATTATGACAAGGCAAAACAGCTATGCCACCCACACCACATTCATGTGTCATAACTACCTAGAGGGTCATTACAACAGGACAGAAAATCTCTAAATAAAACTGAGGAGGATGCTGGCTTTCAATTTCTTGAGTGCTCCAGAATGCTACTGAGTTCCTTTGCTGTCAGAAGTAACATGGTTCCCCCCAGACACAAAGCATGAAAACCAGCAGCAGCAGCAGCAAATACAAGTTCCAAGAGGCAATTCCACTTCAACATTTAATCAGTCCATTGCAGAAGGCCACGTGTTAGCCATAGCACTTATTGACAGACATCCAACAAGAGGGATGAACAACCAACTCTTCTGTGAAGGGGTTCAGCTTGTTCTGCCCTGATCTCTACTCTATATACAGAAGTCTCCATTTTTGTTTTGGCTGTATTAGCTTGTGTTTGTTGGTTTGGGCTAGTATGTTTTTATTTACATTATGATTGCTAATAAAAGAAAACATAACAGTAGCCACTACAGGGAATAGCACTCCTGCCATGTGACAGAGGTACTCAGCTTTTTAAACTCATGCCGTGGCTGAGGCTAGGACATAAAAGTCAGTTTCTAACCAGCATTCCTGCATAGCGCACACAAAGCTGGTCACATATTTTTCATGAGACATTTTGAGCGGAAAAAAAAAAAGAGGGGGGGATTTTAAAAAAAGTGAAACTGCTCATGAAAAAATTGTTGACATCAAAATGTTCAGGGTTTTGTAAAATTTTCCATGTTTTTACTGACATTTTCAGAATCATTAAAAGTTTTTGGTTACTGAAAACCAAAAGTTTACTCACCAAAAACTTTACAAACATGATTTAACACATAATTGATAGACATTCCAGTAAAAAAAATTGCATACAATTGTGGGGCAAATGGAAAGCGGGTCTATTTTGACCCTTCAGTATGGAAACTTTAAAATTTGAAAATGATTCACAAAATCATGTTCGTGTTTTTCAGCTAGCTTTTTAAAAAAAGCAGCATCAGCCATGCTGACAGCATTTCATCGAGGATGAATGTAAACAACCCTTTCATTACAAGAGACTTGATCCTGCAATCCTGGTGCATCCAGAGTCCACAGCGAATTCAATTCTGTGTTAACAACGGAGGCCTAGCCAAATCCTAACTCAGGTAATTATGCCATTGTGCTTACCTAGATCCCACATTTCATCCAGATATAGTGTTTTACTTCTTGCCTTTGAGCCGAGTCTTCAAAGGGAGTGTTGCCACAAGGAGGACTTCAGAATTTGTTCACTAAACTTGTTGTAGTGTTGTAGTGTGCCTTCAAACAGCTGTTCTGCTCTACTCCAGAGGTGGCTGCATTTTGGTGCATGAACTTATTTACATATTGCCTGATCTGCCATTCCTTGTGGCAGCTGTTTAAAAGCACAGAGAAACCCTACACAACAGTGTAAAGGCAGGAAATAAAGAAATCTATATTCAATTGAAAATGCAAGGAGAATTTTAGGTAGGCAGAATACAATTACCATAATTGGAATTTAGCTGGCACAGCAGATTAGCATGCTGACTCATATTGCCATGGGATCTTTAATAATCACAAATGGTCAATAGGAGTTTTAGTTGTGTGAACAACCCAGAACTGGGCCCACTTTACACTGTCAGGTATACCAAATTCTGAAATGCATTGGGATCCCTTGCCATAATTGTATGATATTGTACTAGTATAGGTTTCCAAAATAAAATATGGATTTTTTTTCTAACTTTGGGTTATTGGCAATGAAGTCATTGGCAATGAAGCCGGGATATCACAATTTATTTTGAAGTTGTGTTACAACCAACATTTCAAATCAAGAACCAAAAATAAGAGTATGGGTGTTGTGCAGGTGGAATTCCATACCTAAAAGAATAGAAATTCCATATTTGCCAATGAAGATCAACACAGAAACATGTGGTCAGAAGGAAAATACCCAAATTATTGTTTGCAGAATCAATAAATATAAAACATATCTCCATTGAGTTCTAATTTAATTGAGACTACATTTTCTTTAATCCCTGCCAGGAAAAAAGAGACTATGGTTACACAATTCCCATGCCTATTTTTTATCTGCAACGACCCGCTTAAAGAGCTAAGCCAAGTTTCATTAAAAATTATTGGTCTCATAACTTGGTTTTTTGCCTTAAAGAGTCCCATGTGGAGCCAATATCATAATAAAATTGTAGCAGCCCAAAGATTTTGTTTTTGCTATGTTCCAGCATGTATCATAATCATCATAAGCAATACCTTGATTTAAAAAAAAAAAGCATGAAGAGACTTTATGACAGAGTCAAAACACACTAAACAAGACAAAAAGATCTTGCTTGCACAAAGTGTCAGAGGCAACTGCGTAAGTTTTAAAATAAAGGAGGCATTTACCTGAAAGAAGACATACAACAATATGTTCCAACATGTTATGCACTGCATTTAAAACTATACCATTGCAGAAGAACACTATTCATTTTTTCCCTGGTGCTAGCGAACACATACTGTTGTATTAAGGAATTCTTTTGTATTACTATGGCATCTGCTAAAAATGTCAGATGTGATCACAGCCCTTGCAAAACAAGTATTTTAACAACCAAAACCTTATGATAGGTTATATTTCAGTGACTTGGAAACAACACTGCATTATCTGAGAAAACAGCACAGATGTTGCTTAATAAACTGTTCAGTTTATGCATTGTATTAACCTCATGAAACATTTATGCAAATCTTGCATTAACAAAAGGTAAAAGAATCATTATAGGTTATGCAGAAAACAATGTGACAACCTTTGTTTTTACCTCAGTATTTTATGGGTGTATTTTAACTCTTTGGGGTTTCTGTTTAGAAAGACACTGGGGCATTACAGATTTTCATCTATTTTGTTTTCAGTTCTGCTATCATTCCTTCCAGCTGATTTCACATTTTATAATGCTAATAGTGGGTGTATGGTTTTGAGTTTCTCTACTGTCAGCTGGTCAGTAGGTCTGGGGGATATATTTAATGGAATCTGACAGCTGATGGAACTGATCTCATTGAAAGGGGATTTGATATGTGGGATGAATGTGGTGACCCTCAATTCGCCATTTTAATGACCATTATTATTCAAACTCTTGCAGCCAATATAACTCTTTTTCTTGGACACACCAGTACATGTGTATAAAAGAAATGACTTATGGATGAGTTAGTCCGTATACTGATTTGTGTGCCATTTAGATAGCATGTCAAAACAGATTAGCTGTTTTATCCTGCTATAAAATTAAAGGCAAAGCCTTTGTACTACATATACTTGTAAACAAAGCAATCATAACAGTGAAGAGTTTCACTGTGCTGTATTTGAAACCTAGCAAACATATATGGCTTTAATAGTGAAAAAACGATGCATCTCCATTTGCCAATGAGAAGTAAAATACAATAGTAATTCAGATACTATTCTTTACTAAAAAATTAAGATGGGATGCAACAGGTCTGTTAAGGGTTACCCAAAAGAAATATAGTTTTAGATATCCTCCATGTGCAATTAATCTTCAGGGAAAAAATGCATCCATCTTGCTCTAATTAATCTGAAATCTGAACTTAGACAAATACATTGACGTGATAGCAGAACACATAACATTACATCCCATATTGATTTGTTTCAAAATCTTTAAAGAGCCTCAGTTTCACTCCGATTACAGAATGGGGCATAACCATTTGACCCAGTCTAAGACGGTGCTTCATGTAAGAGCAATATTAGCGGGGACAACTGGTGCTATACTTCAGCAAATTGTTCTATTTTGCTACTGTCATCTTCTGGCAGAAAGGAAGTTGGTCACAGAAGAATTAACAGATGTGTAAGGGATACATGAGGAAATCTCAACAGATATGAAGGAGATATACAAGGAGCCATCTGCTTTTAAATTATATGGCACTAGTACTTTTCTTTAGGTCAGAAGCATAAAATCTATTATTGATCTTGAGCAAGTCCTATTTTGAATGTCTTTGAAAGCCTAAGGCGCTCTGATGCCACATAATCAATATCTACTTTCACATTTTGGAAGCAAATATGCAATTTTGTTTACACATCTGAATAGCTTCTAATGTATTTTCCCTTTTATTCTCTCTCTTATATAAGAATAGGTGATGTTATGTACCATTCAGGCCTAAAGCCTGCTGTTTGCGACAGGCCATTTACAACCTTTGCAGACTGTATTATGGGCCCTATCATATATGAATAATGTAAACATACCACATTTCACTCCTTTCTTGCCATAACAATTGCTCCAAAAGGAGAGAAGGCTTTGAAAGAAACCAAATAATAAATGGTGATGCCACCATCAGCTTAAGGCACCAGAACACTTATCCAATATACATAAGTACTACAGCATATAAGGAAAGTATCAATAACCTTCAAGTTAATAAGGAAACCATTGGAGAAAGACAATGTAATTAGATCATAGTGGAGAGATTCCCATTTCGTTTCCATATTTTCAGGGATGACTCGACATTATAATATCTCAATTACTGTATGGTTTGAAAAGCATACCCATATGATGGCAGTCAGCTGAACATTCATTTAACCAGACATTTAACAGTTCTTGAGAAGTTGGACCCTTACTCTTTTGAGAATTGTCTTTAGCTAATCATCATCCCATGGATGAGGGTACAGAATTTCTTGTTCGCTTTCATGCTCGCTCCCTCTCACTTGCTCATTCTCTGTCTATATCAAGGGAAATTCTAGGTAAGATGCTTTCTTGAATTTGAAATCCGCTCTTTCAGGACACAAAGTACACTGAAATTCGCAAATTGCACCAAATACACTGAAACAACAAGAGGAAGAGCTTCCAATGCAGGAGGATGCAAAATTCTGAAGTGAGACTACTTAAACATGTCTTGTATTTATTATTACAATATTGGTTAATGAGTCAGTTAACAAAAGGTCTGAAGATATCAAATTATGAAAATAATAAAGCGGATGTTTAATTCCATAATTTATAAGAATGTGTGTGTTTATTAGAAATAGACAGATGTGAGATATATTATCATTTGTATTAGGAAACAATACAGTTTTAAAGGTAAAATGTAAGCAATGGGTAAAGAAGAGAGGGTGAATAAATAATAGCATGTGATAATGAATGGTGATGTTTTAATTAATGTTAGGCTAGCCCATGAGACATCCAATGACCATTTCCATCTGTTATATGAAAGCTGAACCTGGGTTATAGGCAGTAAGGCACTCAAAAGGAACTCGTGATTTCTGGTCATTTTTTAGGATCCTGCCTTAGATGTGTAGACAGTTGGCAGGAAGCACGTTATACTTTGCCTGAGGATCACACGACACTTATTCCATCTCCTAACAACCTGTGCTCAGGTCCTTTTAAAGATCTACTCCTCTACTGACAGTCTCCCCAGAAGTGGCCCAGACCCAAGCAAGCAAATTCAGATCTCTATAAGGGAAGTCTTTCGGCTTGAAAAAATAAATTAACCTCCCCTTTTGATTGACATTCATGCATTCAGTATCCACAGGAATCTGACTTAATGTTTGTGTTTCCTCCCTTTGTTGCCTTGCAAAGTTATTAGACTGAAATATCACAAGAACTGGTCCCTTCTCAGGATTTCTACCCTTCTGGATTTTAAATATTGTGAGAGGACCCTGATTCACATCAGCCACAGCTCTCTCCAGCTTTCAAAAGCCAATGAAAAACAAATCTGCACATATACAAATGCTGGAAGACGTGCACAAACCCATTTGACTGCCCAGGGGTACTCCTTATTTCATGTTATCCACTAACAGTGAGCAGACTTCATGCAGATTCACCCATAGCTATATTTCTAGGGTAAGAAATATTTCACCTGATTGTCACATGAACATCAGTAACTTAACTTCCAGAAGAAAAATTACTGATACGTATGCGCAAACTATAGTGTGTGTGAGTCTGTGTGCAAGTCGCTACATTAATGTACACACACATACACAAAATGGATGCATATGTAACTATACACACACTCACACAGAAATACAAGCCATTAGACTGACTCACAACCATTGCAACTTCTAAGCTATTTGCACGTACAATGACAACAAGGACGAGAAATCACTTGCCAGATTACCTTCCTCCACACCAAGGAGTCTATGTACTATGAAAGGGTTAAAATAGAGAGGGGAAAGTTAGTTCTAAATTATGTAAAGCAAATATAATATAAAAAACTCTAAAGACTTTGGGACCTTGAGGACTACCAAATCCCCTACCAGCTTACTGCATATCAGCTTGTTCAACCTGAATTTCAGCTGCTCTGATAAACTCTTTGGAATTGCTGCAGCTCAGAACTAAAGGGAGCGTTTGCAGAAATGTTGTTTCAGTGGCAGAGGATTAATTATTACTACACACATTTCTCAAGTGTCTCCCTGGGTGCTCTTCAATAAATGTGTCTAATACACGAAATGCCTCCGAACACTCCCTTTTCTCTCCTGCCTAGCTCGTCAGAGCAGTGAGACATCAAGTAAAGCTGGTGGACCCTGCCCATCTTGCATGAAGAGGCGGGTTTACAATCTGCCTTGAAGGTGGGAAGATTTCAGATCTGACTTGTAGGGCAGAGGCACGATACAAAGCCTTGGTTCCACGGGCAGAGCTCTACAGCCATGTTGTATGTGGCGCTACAACATCTGAAATGACAACAATTTCCAAAACAGCAATGGCTGAGGCGGGCAGAGGGAATGGCAAAATTGATTTGAATGTCATTCCACAATTTCAAATTTCAATGAACATTTGTGAATTGGGGGGAAAAATACTTTGCTATTTAGCTATGTGATTTGTCTTAGCAAACCCATTAATTACATAGAGTTAGTATATATTAAAATGTAGATATCATTGACATTTGGAGAGGGAAATTCATTTGGAGAGACATTTGGAGAGAAAAACAGGCAACAATTTTCTTAAATGTTATGGTGGCTGGAGGGGGTGGATATCCAAAACTCTCATTATTCATTTCTAGTAAAGAGTTTGCTGGAGGTCACTGAGGACCCATCTATGCTATAGATGGGATTTTCTAAAGCAGTCAGCATTGGCTCAACTTTGATTCCACTCAAGTCAACATGAGTTTTCTGACTGACTTTAACGGGAGCAAAGTTGTACCAATGTTGAGCTGTTTTGAAAGTCAGACTCTGCATATCTAACCACAGCAGCCAGCAATTGTCTGGCAAAGTCAAGGGTGTCAGTGTTCTAAAGAGGACTGCTAATGCTGATGCTACCTCCCCAGAGGAAGGAAAGGTCAGTGTCATGGCCCCGACCCACTTCCAAACTAGTCAGCAAAGTAAGCTCCACACCTGGCATGGAGAGTGTTTGAAGAACACTTCATCCTGCCAAAGGGTAGCCCATCAGCCATGATCTCCATGCATTCATGGAGACTTTTTGCCCAATGCCTCAAGATGCTCCCACTGGACTAGAGGGCACCTCTAGACACAGTTCCCTACTTCAGGCTGCCTTAAAAGGACTGTTTATTCCTTACTGTTTACACAGAACTGTAGGTGATTTTGAAGCACAAAGACATTAAAAACTTGGGAAAGAAGTTTCGCTTGTGGCTTATTAACATTACTGACCCTTTGGTCATGTATAATTTGGCATTTAGTGTATGTCTACATTGCAATTAAAAACTCAGGCTAAGGGACTTGGGCTAAGGAGCTGTTTTACTGTGGCGTTGCTGTTCAGGCTTGGGTTGCAGTCTGAGCTCTGGGACTCTCCCACCTCGCAGGGTCCTAAAGCCCAGGCCCAAGACTGAGCCTGAATGCCTGCATGGCAATTAAACACCCCCTAGCCCAAGTCAGCTGGCAGGGGCCAGCTGCAGGGTTTTGATTGCAGCGTAGATGTACCCGTAGAGGACAAGAAAATTGCTGATGAAGGGAACTGTGGAAAATGTCTATTGCTTGTAGAACAGTTAGGACAAAACTATCCTGTGTTTAAACCATTTATTAATATGTTCGTTGGTTTTGCAATATATCCAAAAGAGAAATGCTGTGAAATACTTCTGAAATCTGAAGAAAGTGAAGCTCTCGGTTAAATCAAAGCTTTGCCACTCTGCTCTGTAACAACAGACACTAACCAGGACATTGCTAAGATTGACCAGCTGAGTCCAATATTTCATATGTGACAGTATTGACTGATGAAAACAGCAAACCAGCTTGAGAAAAAAAAAATCAATGAACCTTTGCTAGGTTTTCACAAAATAAAAGACCAACAGGCTCCTGGACTCAAAAGTAAAATAAATCAATTGCATTAAACTGAAGGGCCTACTGATGACGAAGTGTTGTGGACAAGGATACAACGCAGTATTAATAATACTTTTTGTCTGTTGACCTCAAAGCGGCTGCCATGCTTATACATTGACAGAAGTAACACATGCCCAGCAGCAGCAAACAATAGGCTCCAGGTGACAGATCCGCCTTCTACACCTGAACAGGTCACTGCAGAAAGAACTGTTTTGACCAGCAAAATACTCAGATGATAGTTAAGTATCCAATATCCTGACCACCATCCTACACCGTCTTTGATTTATCAGGTGGCTGTGGGTTAGTTTATGGTTGTTGCTGAAGGACAGGGGAAAGGGAGACCAGCCACCACAAGAGTGTGTAGCTATGACCCCCTACTACAGCATTTGTCAAAGATATTAATAAGAATTGGGTGGGACACAGTGTTCCTGTCCCATGAGAGGTTTTGAGATTTAAAAACACAACACAAAAAAACAACTTCTCCATCCAAAACCAGAATGAAAAGTTGAAATCTAGAAAATTTTTGTAAATCAAAAACCCAAGAATGATTGGGTCAATCGAAACATTTCAAATAATTTTGAAACATTTCATTTCAATTTTGATCTCTTAAGATTTTTTAAAAGGGAAAAACTATTACCTTAAATTTAAAAACAAAAAAAGTAATTCTGAACCAAAAAAATCTAACTTCTCCTTTTGAAAGTGTCAAAATGGGACACTGACAATTTTGAAACGTTTCCAAAAAATTGAATGTGGGAAGTTCACATAAACTGACCCTTTGCTGTGAACAGTTTTGGTCTCACCAAATCAGCATTTTCTGATTAAAAACACCTTTGTCTAAAAATTCCCAGCTAGCTCCAGTACTAACCTTTTGTAATTATGACCTCAAGTCATGTGACTGGAGCCAGTACATGAAGTTCAGAACTTACCAGAACTCTTATGTGCCACATTGTTATTGTAGTGATTCTCAACTTCCTTTCTGTAGTGATCAGTCAGTTATATGGATTACACTTACAAAAGCCAGTTCCCATTGGTGATACTTTTGCTTCTACTGATCTGTGAAGTTTTCAATTGTAGGGATCATATGGGAAAATTATTTCTTTGCTTTTCTTTGATTGCTTTAAAGGTTAGAAATAATTTCTTCTTGTATGAGAGGCCTCTCAGCTGCAGGTAACATAATGTTACTGCTTTTGGGCATGCCAGCCAGAGGCAATAATAACCTGATTGACCTTTCTTGGCACTGAAAGGTCCAGCAGGATTTGCTCTACCCTGGCAAGATTGCCTTTGTATGCACAAAAGGTAATGGTCTGATTTGGAAGTCTAAGGTTTTATGGATCCTCAACACAGCAATCATTTAGATGAAATAATCTGAAAGAGATTTGTCCAAATTAATACTATGAAATAATTCCACTGCATATTGAAACGAAACATTATCTTCAGATGAACCTCAAATGAGTCAGGTTTGCTTTAGCAAAGTGAGACTTAATAAAGCTGTAAAATGCATTTTATCCTATCAAAAATAACTGACATTATATAACCATAACCTCTTCCCTTGACAAATATGCTTCTCAGAGGCAGTGAAACATACATAATTATAGGCTGAAAAACACTAAAAATATACTCGGTACCACACACATACAGCATAACAGCTTGACTTCATAACACTTAAATGCAATATTTCCCTGCGTAGTATTATATTAATACGATAAAGAACAGCCAGCCAAAAAAAAAAAAAAAAAAAAAAAAAGAGCTGAAGAGCTGCAAAGCGATTTCAGAAATTGAAGAAAAAAAAAAGTGACTGGAAATGTTTGGTGAGCATTAACTTGCTCACTGCTCCCTATCAAAAACAGCTGCTAGTCCCTAATTCTAACCCCATTCCTTTCAAAATTACAAGGCCTTGAGATCATATTAATGAGAAATAAATACAGTCATTGAAAGAGTTAATCATTATAAAGGAAACCAGCCCCCAGCAAATCTTCCTCTTGTTCCTTTAGTGGAACAGGCTGATGTAATGATTTACGGAACCTAAGCACCAGAGCATTTCCAAGCAAGATGCTCACATGCTGGTGCTGTGCTAATTGCTAATACACATATAGAACATGGAACAGTGTGGGTCTGTCCCACACAGCAGCTGATCCACCAAGGATCTTACTGAGCCTGTTCCAGCTCCAGTTTTATGCACTTGGTCCTTTAGCTCAAAAGGGATGGAAGTCTGGGCTTTGGAGCTTGAATGGTTCAGGTTCAATTTGTGATGCTCACCTAAGCAGAGGGGTTGTTCCATGTAAGAAAGGCCCTGGAAGAGTTAAGCTTTCCCTCTCACAAACATGGCTTCCATGGCCCCCAAGTTTGTTTCTGATTAATTTGCTCTGCAACAAGTGGCACTAAACAGACTATTGTGATGGAGGCAAAATGTAGGCATGATGCTTCGTACACCAGTTATTTATGATCTGTATTGCAACAGTGCCTAGAGGCCCTAGACAAGATCAGGGCCCCAGCATGCCAGGCACTGTACAAACCCGTAGCAAGAGCCCCAAAGAGCTTACCATCTAAACATAGCCCTATGCCTTAATTTCTGAACATTTCTCCAAGTGCAAGCAATAGATTTTCCTGAGATTTTGGATCCTGTGAATCAAAGCAATCATGAACTACCAGCTGCTAGACTCATAGGACCAGCTGATGGTTACACCTTTTCACCAGCTGATCCCTCCACAACCCAGAGGAATCACCCTCAGAAAGTGCTGTAAACACTTGCCCCCATCCAAGGTTCAGATGGAGTAGGGAAAATACATAAATTCAAGTGGAAGCTCCATCAGGACCATACCAGTCCAGCTGCTCTGACCAAGTCTCTCCCCAGCCAGTTAGCTGCTGCTGCAGTCTCCCACATTGCAGACTTTACCTTGAAAGGTCCTGAAACTATTTCACTGAATCCCTCTGGCAGAGGGACTCACAAGCTCCCCTAGGATCGAACTGTGTTTTGATTTTCTCTCGGACAGCAGGAGAAGCATGTCAAGAAAATGCGGACATACCTTCATGTGATTCCCCATTTTGGGGACAGAGAAACTGAGATGGAGAGATAAAGATCAAAATATTCAGAAGTATCCCCTCATTTTGGATGCCTAACTTGAGATATCTAGGACCTGATTTTCAATGGTGTTGAATATCCAGCGATTGAACAAATTGAAAATCAGGTCCTAGAGATTCCAGGTTTGGACACCCAAAAGTAAGTGGACAATTTTGGAAAAAACATTGGCCAAAGATATAATCATTTTCAAGAGCAGGATTAGAATTAGGATTTCTCTGCCTCTAGTATTGTGCTCAGATTGCTATACTCTAATACTCCTCACTCTATCTCTTATTTCGCTGCAGCACCCCGACTATACTAGTATGTCACAGAGAGCCTCCAAGAAAGCAGGGTATCAGGGATGCCAACAAGGTGGAAGCTTTTTAGATGCTGCAGCATCACTCCCCTAAATACCAGTTAAAGGGCTTCTGTAATACCAGGAATTGCATCAAAAACAGCCACCTGCAAATTGCTCAGACTAACAAATGGCAGCCCACAATGGGCACAAGGGTTTAACATCGGGCTGCTCCTTCCAGCCAACCACCTCTCAGTAGGACTGCAACCCTTTACAATCAGAAAATGACGTCACATAACAAATAAACCAAGGGAAAAAGAGAGTTAGAAAGTTAGCTCCCTTTTCACCTATAGCAGTGATTGTTCTAGATGAGGGCTCAAGCAGCAATGGTTTATGGGTACCCTGCTGCTACCCATACCACAGTTGTTCTGTGACTAGCTAGAGGAATTCAGACCCCAGGGCTGTCAAAACCACCCACCAGCACTAAAGTCACATACAACTAGATCTGGGTGAATTTTTTTTTTTTTTTTAAAACAGAAAATAGTAAATTTGCCAAAAAATACATTTTGGGAGGCATCAAAACTATTCATAAATTCAGGTCAAATTTGGCCAAAAAGTTCAAAAATTTGAAACAATTCCTTTCAGCAATTTCTAAATGAAAGGTTTCATTTTGACCATTTTGAAATGGTTTTAGGCATTTCAATTTGAAGCATTTTGACTTTTCATTTCAAAGTGGTGCTTTATTTTGAATTTTAGCTCATTTTTTTAAAGGGTGCAACACAACAAAAACAAAATCCAATTTCAAGAGGTATTAGCGTGGTGTGACCAATTTTACAAACTCACATGTGAAAAATTCTGTGCTGCCTGGAACACAGACTCATATGGGGTTTTTTAATTAAATATTTATTTTGCACACCAAGAGCACACCCAGGAAATGCTGTTAAATTGTCCATTTTGAAATATGTTCCAAGGTACGAAAGTTCCCCCATGACCCTTTTCACAAGTTCGCCCATCATGAAAAATACACAGAGAAAAACCATCATGTGAACATAAAAATTTTGGTGGCACCAAACACTGTTGACAAATTACATTGGGCCAGATTTGTCCTTGGCATAACAAAAATGTCAGTTACATCAAGCATAAATTTGAAATAATGAGCAAAAACTGCTCCTTTTCAAGACCCTTGTCTTGAAATACTAAAATTGCTTCCATCACAACTTATTCAGAAGTTCTTTTTGGCAATTTCTGTTTGATGCATCCGATGAAGTGAGCTGTAGCTCACGAAAGCTTATGCTCAAATAAATTGGTTAGTCTCTAAGGTGCCACTAGTACTCCTTTTCTTTTTATATATATTAAGGAACTATTTTTAAAAAAATCTTGATCTCTTGGCCAACTTTCCCTCTTCCAGACATTATATAAAGTTTTGCTAATCAGCCAACCAATGCCACACACTTCTAAAAATCCTGGAACACTATTCTCTTGCCATAATTCGTTTGATGTTCCCCTTAGAAAGGCCACAAATGCAGAGGTCTCAATGGCTACAGCTGCTTCTAGCACACAAGCATGGCCTGATACTGTGGGGCTCACTCAGGCAAACCTCATATTGACTTCACTGTGAGTTTTTCATTATTATGGACTGCAGGTTCAGGCACAACAAACTTAGTCTTATTAAATATTCCTTCCAAATAGGTCCTGAAGTAGTGTCCACTTGTTCTGCCTAAAAGGGGGGCAAATAAATTAATCCCAACTATTCTTTGAGCCAGATCCTTAAGTTTTTACTCCAATCACACACGCACAGCTTGTAATGGCAGTGTCTGAGTAAAGACTAAGTGAGGTCTGGTTTCTTATTCTTTAAGGCCTGATTTTTAAAAGCTGGTGTCTCTTTTGGTGCCCACAACCATCTGAAGGCACAGGCAGTCACTTGGGTATTTGATATGCAGAACAATTGGGTCCAAATGATAGTAACCATGCCTGCTATTATTTGCACCTGCAATCCTGATAAGGTTGCCAAATGTCTAATCACACAAAACCCAAACACCCTTGCCCCACCCCCTGCCCGACCCTTTATCCAAGGCCCCGCTGCTTCTCCGAGGACCTGCCCACTCCATCCCCACACTCTCATTCAGTTTCACCAGGCTGGGGCAGGGGGCTGGCACTGAGGGGTTCGGAGTGTGGGAGGGGGCTCTGGGTTGAGCCTGGGGCAGGGGGTTTGGGTGCAGGAGGGTGTGCAGGATGCAAGCTCTGGGAGGGAGTTTGGGTGCTGGAGAGGGCTCAGGACTGGGGGAGAGGGTTGGGATGTGGGAGGGGGTGCAGGCTCCGGGAGGAGGCTCAGGGCTTGGGCAGGGGGTTGGGGTGTGAGCTCCAGGCCGGTGGTGCTTATCTTGGGAGGCTCCTGGTCAGCAGCGCAGCAGGGTTATGACACATGCTGCTTCCAGAAGTAGCTGGCACGTTCCTCGGAGGGCCAGAGGTCTCCGCATGCTGTTCGGGCCCTGAGCACCAACTCCACAGCTCCCACTGGCCGGAAACTGCGGCCAATGAAAACTGTGGGGGCGGAGCCTGCCTTAGCCCCGCTGTACCACCAAACAGGAGCCGCCAGAGGTAAACGGGGCCAAGGGGCGCCACTCCTGGAAGCAGCCAGCACCTCCCTGCAGCCCCTCGGGGGGGGAGGGCAGGGGACTCTGCGTGCTGTCCCCGCCTGCAGGCACCACCCCCACAGCTCCCATTGGCTGCAGTTCCTGGCCAATGGGAGCTGCAGAGTTGGCACTTGGGGTGCGGGCAGCGCATGGAGACCCTGCCCGCCCCCAGGGGCCACAAGAACATGCTGGCCAAATCCAGGAGCAGTGTGGGGCCAAGGCAGGCAGGGAGCCTGCCTTAGCCCTGCTGTGCTACCAGATTTTTAGAGGCCTAAAATTTCCTGGTTTGGCTTCAGTAGCCTCTGGGAGATAGAGCCTGATTCTGGGAGACTCCCGACAAAACCGGGAGTGTTGGAAACACTAAATCTTGAAGGCACAAAAATGGAAGGACTCATTTTCAGAGATTCAGGGATTCTAAGGCCAGCAGGGACTGTCATGATGATCTAGTCTGACCGTCTGTATAACACAGGCCATAGAACTTCCCCAAGATGATTCCTAGAGCAGATGTTTTCACAAAAACATCCAATCTTGCTTTACAAATTGCCAGTGATGGAAAATCCATCATGACCCTTGGTAAATTGTTCCAATGGTTAATTACTCTCACCATTAAAAATGTATGCCTTTTTTCCACTCTGAATTTGTCTAGTTTTAAATTCCAACATTGGATAGTGTTATACCTTTCTCTGCCCGACTGAGGATGCCAGTATTATTCTCCACATAGATATTAGCAGACTCATCAAGTCACCCCTTAACCTTCTCTTTAGTGTAACACATAGACTCAAAGAGCTCAATCTATTACTATAAGGCAGGTTTTCTCATCCTTTAATCATTCGGAACCATCTCCCTTTATCAACATCCTTCTTGAATTCCGGGCACTAAAACTGGACACAGTATTCTAGCAGTGGTCACCCCAGTGCCAAATACAAGAGGTAAAATAACCTCTCTTCTCCTATTTGAGATTCTTCTATTTATACATTTCAAGATTGAATTAGCTCTTTTAGCCACAGCATCACACTTGCACCTCATGTTCAGCTGGTTATTCACCATGATCACCAAATCTTTTTCAGAGCCACTGCTTCCCAGGGTAGAATCCCCCATCGTGCAAGTATGGCCTACATTCTTTGTTCCTAGATTTATACATTTACACTTAGCTGTATTAAAATGCTTATTGTTTGTTTGCTTGCTTGCTCCAGTTTACTAAGCAATCCAGATCACTCTGAATCAGTGAACGGTCCTCTTGATTATTTACCAGTCCCCCAATTTTTGTGTCGCCTGCCAACTTTCCCAGTGATGATTTTATGTTTTCTTCCAGGTCATCGATAAAAGTGTTAAATAGCATAGGGCCAAGAACCTATCCCTGTGGGACTCCATGAGAAACCCTCCCACTCAATGATGATTCTCCATTTAGAATTACATTCTGAGACCTGTTTTTAATCCATTTAATATGCGCTATATTAATTTTATATCGTCCTAGTTTTTTTTAAATCCAAATGTTGTGTGGTACCATCTCAAAACACCTTACAGAAGTCTAAGTATTCTATGTCAACACCGTTACCTTTATCAGCCAAAACTGTAATCTTATCAAACATAGATCTTAAGTTATTCTGAGGCCTGGGCTGAAAAAAATCAGGCCTCAATTTTGCAGGCGATTAAAGACTGACAGACAAGAGTGTTTTTTTGGCAGTCTGGAAGCCATAACTCCTCAGTTTTGCTCCACATTCGCACACCAATATGGCTCACAATAGGGCACCTTTACTAGGAAAACATCCTTAACCATTTGTCTCTCTTTGTACTTGCCTCAGATATTTAACTGCATTCCTGGCAGTACTCGGAATATGGCTGAGAGCAGACTGGCTGCCACTTAGCCTATATAAACTCAGTTTGGTGCTAGCGTATAATTACATGCTCTGTAAAGCACTTCAAGATGTCTGATAGCTAGAAAAGTATTGTAAGAAATGGAAGTTATCGTCTGTAATTTGCAAACTTCACAACTGGGAATCTAAGCAATTAACAGATGCCTGCACTGCAGTTTCTTTAAAAAAACAAAAAAACCCACAACCACTACCCACAGAGAACACAATCAATCAATAAGAAAAGTGAAAATCATGAAGGCTTTCAGTGCAAAAATCAGATGTTATTTACTATTAAAAACTGGCATCATCATCCTATATTAAAAACGTTCTGTACTCAACACAGTACTTCCTCCTTAAAACTGTCACTATTCCCAAAGTTGTTTCTCCAGCTGGCTATTTCAGTTGATGAACTTCAAGTAGCGATGCCACTTTTCATAGCATTGGGGACACTCACATAGAGGCTGCACAAGAACAGTGCAGATCTCACTAACTGCACTGATAGAACGAGGTACAGGAAAGACCCTTTAGACCCCCACTGCTTCCAACTACAAAAAGAATCAGAAGTGTTCAGGAAGACAATAGCAGGCTGAATGGCTGCCCTATATTTTGATACTCCTCTTTGTGATAGGGATGTGCCAGGCTCTCAGCAAATTCCCATTTTGGGAATGAATTATTTGATAAACTAATCAGCACCTTATTGCTGCCTCAAGGCACAGGGATGCTCAAACAAATTAACTAGGAAACAACCTACAATGTTTAATGGCAAGAAGTGGTTTATCTAATCTGAAGGTAAAAGATAAAGCAAGCTCATGGCGTAATGATTTACTAGAACAGCTGAATGGCCTTCTATTAATGAGATTGGGGGAATATGTCCGCGTAGATTACCCATGAAAGTAACTTTTGCATCTACATGTATCCAAACAAAAGTCATTTCATCTTAATTGGACTTCCTGGAGCACTCAAATCCCATTTCACATAATGTGTGCACCTCTCCTGATGGAGACAATGCTCCATGAAAACATTATCCCAGTATATCAACTTGTTGGTGCCCTACTCCTGGTGAATAGTCTAACACTAACTACTGTACAAGAACTTGGATTATTGTTGATCCATAGCATTGTTCTAAACTTTTTGGGAAAATATGCTAGAATCAGCTTCAGTAAAATGTGGGGGAGCGGCATAACTTGGATCAGGTGGAACACTGTTCCCAAGATTGATGAAAAATTACTTCCCATCTATCCAGAATTAGCATTTTGACTATATACAAACATCACATTCTTTTAACTCATTCACCCTCCTTCCTCCTCCTCTCCTCCCAGCTCCTTCATTGGAAAATCCCATCAACATTCCAGGGCTGCTTGGCGCAGGACATTTTCTATGGAAATTTGGACCAACTACAACTGAATACAATCAAAGGACTTTCAAAGGTCAAAGCTAGGCCTCATCATACTCAGGCCCAGTCCTGTGAGGTGCTGAGTGCCCTCAACACTTATGAAAATGGTGGGAATTGTGGGTACTTGCAGAGTTGGACATCTAGAGTAAAACTCCGACTCCTGTGAAGTTCATGGCAAAACTTCCACTGACTTCAGCAGAGCCAGGATTTCACTGCTGGACTCCAAGACCAAAATTTCTAAAAACCAGAACCTAAAGTTTGGGTGTTAAATCCATATTCAGCCTCCTAAATAAGTTTCTGCTAGGTGTTCACTATTTTTGAAAATTAGACCATTTATTTAAGAGCCTGGGGTTTTCAATGGTCCCTAAAGGAGCTAAGTTCCCAAATCCTGTTAAGAGTCAATGAAAGTTGGGCACAGGCATCTAACTTCCTTGAACACCTTGGGAAATCTCACTCTTAATTATAGATTCAGGAGCCTAACTTTAAGGCTCGGATGTTTGGTAATCTTGGCCCAAGTTGGTTTGGTCATGTGCTTGTACATCAGTCCTGACCCTGTAACTGTCTCTGTATCAAAGTGATAGATTTTAAAGTCCAGAAGGGCCAATGATGACTGACATCTGACCTCCTTCATAAACCAGTATCAAACTATTGTACTGCATCATGGCTTCCATTAAAAACTTACCCAAAAAGAAATGAAAAGTACTAAACATTTCTGCATAAAGCCACATGAAAACTTACAGTAGCCTTGGTTGTAGGACTGATCCTGTTCTGCAGAATGCCACTTAGATGACGTCTTCTGTTGGTAAGCTATTTTTTAAAATTGTTTGGTATATTGGGCAAAGAAAAATGCAAAGAACTGACATTTAATTTCAATGAGACATTTTTAAATTTAACCATTAATAGTAGTTTTGCTTTAAAATGATTAATGCATATAAATCTATATGGCAAGTTATAGATTACCAATTGTGTATCCCATAGGTAAGAACAAAAGAAAATTCATTATTACATTTCATTCATCAAACATTTAATAAGAATGTCATTACTTAATCCTCTCTGCCTTATAACTATGAACAATAGGCTACTCCGTTGGCCTTCAGTTTGACCTAAGACCAAAACATAAATGCATAACTTCAGTGACAAATTACTCCTTTTTTATAATTGCCTAATGAAATGGGGAAAAAAAATCTGATAGTCCATAAAGGCTAAAAACATATCAGTGACAACTACACTTAGCGTTTACTAAAAAATTGCTGTTTTTATGGAAATATTCAAGTCTCCACTCCATTTCATACACTTCCTCCAAAAACAACACCCTTAGAGAGAGGAACCAAAGGGCACAGGAATATATCACTGAATAACTGTGACTTTGTTGATGCATTCATCCATATGATTTATACAGATGACAATGTTTCTTTTTAAAAAAATCAAAACGTTAAATACCTACAATGATATACCATGCCATATTACCCATCCAAAGACAATTTTATTTCAGTTTTAAAAAAAAAACCAAAACCAAACCACACTCACACAAAAAACCCTGTAGGTTTATTCACAAAATCTGATTTTGATTCTCCATAATAAATTCTGTTCAAAAAGGACCCCAGAATGGATTCTCCAGCTTTGTCTTCATTGCAAAGAAAGAGGTGTCATTTTTTAAATTGAGTTAGCTATCTCAATTAAAATCTCTTGAGGAGAGAAAGCACAGGTGAATTTTACCTTGAGGTCAATCCTATACCTTCCTCCACTCCTACCCACTGCAACCTGAGGCTTACTTCGTCTAGTTGCATCGAGATAACATTTACCTCTGCATTGTCTCCACTAGATATCTTGATGTAAAATCCTATCTCAAATTAGCTATCCTGATGTAAAAAAAACACACTTTTTTTGCAGTGAAAACATAGCCTCTATTATCAAAATCCAGGTCCCAATTTTATTCCATTTTTAAACACTTTTCCATCCATTTCAGCATCACAACTATGCCCATTTCTTCTGGATGAAGAATCCTCCACGCACTGTCTCACACCAACAGTGTTTTTAAAGCTTTTTACCTAACACTTTTGATCAAACTGCAGGCTTTTTTAAAAGCTGTTCATTCCTGTAACCCTCTCTAAAGTATGTGAGCTTGCGGGGATCAACTGCCAGAAAGGAACACTTTTTAAAAGCAAAATTTCAAAGCGCTGTGTACAAATTGCTAGCCAGGAGACAATGCAGACGTCTCAAATTACTGAGAATCACCAGCCACATTTCTGTACAATGGACGCTTTAAAAACCACACACACACACACACACACACACACACCCCCCTCAAGGACACACTTCTTCTGCAATGTGGAACCTCTACATTTGTGTCAGACAAAAAGTTTCCTGGAATATTTTGTGCGATTAAAGGGAGTGCCAGTAACCATTAGCTTTAACAATGATGGGTTTTCCTCTGCAAATTATAATAAAGACAGTGGTACCATAATGTCCAATATAGTTTGACGCAATAGTTCAACAGCTTAAATGGACATTGTATCTCATGAGCAAGCCCAGAGGAAAAGCAACTGAGAAACTTACAGTGACTGGCGCACCCAACTACAGAGGCCTTAGCTGGCACGTATTACTTACTGACAACATAGTCTGACAGCCTTTCTAAGTGCAATGCAATTACCAAAAACATACTCATGGTAGACAAAATACGGAGTACCTGCTTCTATTTACAAGAAGTAACCTAGCCTTCTTTAACTTGCCAAATATGTGTAGGCTTCAGGTGCCTCATTTGACCCATGAGGATTGCATGATTAGCATCTTATTAAAGAACATGGAAGTCAGTCCTGCAAATCAAGGGGGATAGCTCCCTTACATGCTCTGCTAGATTGCGGATGAGATTGCCAAACACCTTGCAGCGTTACATCTCTGTTGTTAATTTTTTTCTTTTATTTCAACTTCAAATATCTCTGAAAATAACTAATGGCGTTTGCTTAGAAATTACAGATTCCTTTACTGGGTAGATATACATCTTTCTATATACAGATGCAGAATCCAATTTGTATTGGAATCAGGGTGTAATGGGGTACACTCACCACAAGGGCACCTCTTTCTGTATGCTCAGGGGGGATTAGCTCCTTCCAGGTCCAATTTCCGCTTCTACTGGTCATTCACGTGCCCTGCCACCTCTCTCTCTCTCCCCATGACTCAGAGTAGTCTCTCTTTATGGCTTGGCCCTCCGGCCAGGTCACTATAGTGCCCCCTTCCGGGGAACGAAAGTCCTATTGGAAAGCTGTCCCAGGCAGTCTTCTGTTCCAGTGCCCAGTCTGCACCGCTTCCCCAGTGGCTGGTGGGGGAAACCCAGGCCTTCCCGCTACTCCAGGTTCCAGGTGGGGACCCTATATCTGGCAAGTGGTCTGCTTTTTCCCAGACCATGTTGCTATTTCCCTGGATACTTTCCTCCATCTTCTGGTTCCCTGGTTCTGGGTTTACCAGCTCAAACTTCCTCATCCCAGGGAGTAATTGCAGACTGCTTAACTCCATAACCCTACACACCCACTCCTTTCTCCAAGGAAGTGACTGCAGACTACTTCCCCTTGCAGGCTTTTTCTGCTGCTTCCAACTTCCTGTCTTTACACCAGTCCTGCCTGTTCCTTCTCAGCTGGGCTCCATCATCCATCAGTCTTTCAATTCCTGGGTCTCCTCCAGAAGCAGCCTATCAGATTAATTAACCTAATTTTACCTGCTCTGCCTTAGGTGGGGTGGACTCCCCATCACACAGGGATTGTGTTTTCTTTTATGCTAAGCAAGCATCTGGCCATTTGGGGCTCCTAATAAACAAGAGTAAAATCATTTTAAACCTGGGCTGTCTACAAGGCTTACCTGGTGGAAGTTACTGGTACATTGTTTTCATCAAAACAATTCTACTTCAGGACTTTTAAAGGCAAACATTTTCTCTTTAGGAGACAGTTTCTGGTAAAAGATCAGTGCAGACCATGCGACAACTTTTAACCACATCTGAAAATTTACATTTGATTAATATGTATCACTTCTTCCAGCAAACTATAATTAAATTAAGTGTCAAAGTGTGAAAAAGTTACTTTCTTAAATTAACAATTTTACACACACTTCATTTATGGCTTTCACATGATTTTTGCTCAATTTGCTTGAAAAAAAGTTTTATTCTTATTATTATTTATAGCTCTATTTTTGCAAACATATTCCAGTCTCATTTGGAAATATCTCAGCCTTATTTTATATACACATACCAATAGCTTGCGCTCTGCAGATAGACTAGTGCCTGTGAGGAAGCACAAAACCCAAAAAAGCTATGTAGTGTCAACCTGGCTTATGTTAATACAAAGTTTCAAGAGTAGTTATTAGTTTGATTTAATGTAGTATATCCACCAAAATCCAACAGAAAAGTTACAAAAAGGTTAGGGGAGTTTATTCTCTTGATGTGCATTTATAACTTCCTGTAGTGTTAACTAGAGTTAAGGACACATGCTGGGAGCAGACAGATCTGTGGCATCACATCAGTAAAGGCAACAGATAGGGGCAAGTATAAGATTTGCAACAATCTGTTCAAAAACAAACACAAATAACTCTCTTCCTCTTTTTTAGGGTCTATGAAAATTATGTACTGGATCTTGTACTGCTGAAATTATTAGCAAAGATTCCCACTAATTTCACACGTCCTTTGTTCTGATGGTCCAGAAATCTTTAAAAGCTGTCTGAAGGCTTACTATGCAATACAAGGAAAGCTCTTTTCTGTAGATAACTCAAGTTCTTTAGTTTTCAGAAGAGTTGGACCCATGTCACAAAGGTTAGATGCAGAGCTGGACGTCACCTAAATTTGGGTGTATTTCACTTCATCGCTGATTTATAGAGCTATCAATCCAGCAATAAATACACTGAAAAAGCATAAGCAAAAAAAATTTCAGCACTTATTTCCACCACTCCCGACAAGGAAGCCAGCATATCATCAGTGGGATTGCTATTGATGAACCTAACCATGAAAGATAATAATTAAAGAGATTTTTATTTTGAAAGAAAGAGCTAAATAATATTAAAACCACAGCAGTATTTTCCCATCCATTTGCTGGAACCTCCCTCCTCTTTCAGACCTTGAATGAAACCCAAGATATTCAACAGTACTTTAAAATAGAGACTTTAAGTTGCCTTCAAGTTATTAAAAGACAGCATGCACTGGGGCAAAGGTGACCCATGAATACAGCCATTAATGTTAGATTTTAATACAGTTCTCTGTATTTAATTTTAAAAGATGTAATGCAGACCAAACCAAAGTAAGAGTCTTCCAATCACATTTTTCCCCACAAAGCCACACTTTTGCAAACCTTCAAATAGAAACAGCAATTGAGGAGCAAGTAACTTGAACTTTGCATTGAACATATCAAAGAGGTGAGAGAAAGCATTTTCATGCTTCAGTAGTAGAGTTACCATTAATACCAAGCAAAGACTATTTTGAGCATTCCATATTGCCCTCACTGAGGAGAAACTTGGAAATTAAAAAGGAAAATACAAGTAAGTGGCTTATATCACGTTGCTCTGCTGAGCACAAGTGCCTGGTCTTTTAGGTAGGTAAATTCAGACCAAGTGCATGCTGCACTTGTTTCAACTGTTTCTTTTGTGGTCAGCCCCCATCCATGCTCTGTTATACCAATCTGCTGTTTGTGAGACTAGTGAGAACATAATGTTTCCTTCATTTGGATTCTTCCAGTCAGCTCAGAGCTGGCATGAGTCACCTTTGGAAAGGCAAGAGCAAAGGAGTGTTCACTACAACCTTCAAATCAGGAATTACAATATTGGCCACAGCAGATCGTTTCTTTACCCAAGCATCACTCTTATGTTTTCCAGATTTTAGTGGAATAAAGGAATTCTAATAAAGGTTCAGGATAAAGAACATGGTGCCAAAAATTCCATAATGGACAAAAAAAGTTGGTTTAGACAAGTTCTTCTTTGTAACAGAAGAAAAATCTGTAAGGTGCAACAGCCGATTTGCCTCGAAAAATAGCAGAAAGACTCTCTTTGGGGCTGTGACCAGGATTATTCTCCATGAAGGTGCTTAGTAGTTGAAGAACTAGTGGTCTGAACCCTGAAGAGCTCTTTGGCCTCAAGGATTAAAATGAGATACTTTAAAGATCTGAGGGGGGAGGGAGAATCCCATATTGCCAGAAGCAGCAGGAGGAAGCCATTACTGTTACTTATACAATCTATTCTTGCTGAGACTGTTGCCCAATATAGTTTACAAAATTTCAGTTGGAAATGCATTAGTGGCTGAACAGTGAGCAGCTTCTAAGGGGTAAATAGAAAAAATAAATTAAAAACCTAGCTTCGAAGCTTCAAATGTTATTGAACGGCTGCTGCAATCCCCGCAGTCAGCAGTCTATAACCTTTTAAAATCCAAAGAAACCTTTTCTGAAATGTGCAGATTTCATTTGATTTTGGTTTAAGAAACTTTTTATGGATTCGGTTCCAATGAAGCAGATGACAATTAGTTCAAATACAAAAGCATCCTTCCACACTTACAGAATGGGAAGATGAAGGAAAAAAAGGACATATATAAAGTGCAATTTTCCAGGCTGCTTTTTATTTGGTAATGAAACTGATTCCATGCTCGTTGCATAGCACTCACAAATGCTTACTTAAACTTTTTCATTGTTTCAGAATGTTTAATAGCCATATAAAATTATTCAGTCTATTTCCACATGAACACATTTGTGTTCTTTACATTTTAAAATAATGAAAAGAATAGAATGCACTAAAAAGGATACTGGCATAAACACAGTATCCCGTCACTCGTTGTAGGTGGACCTCTTACCCCTTTTTCGTCCCAATTTAATTTTTACTGAAGGTTCTTCTGCACCATGAGAGAGAGACTAAAGACCCAGGCAGTGTAATGTTACACAGATACCGGCAAGAGGGTATGAGAATGGGGAAACTCTTCAAGGTTGATCTCATAATGTTTGCTCAAGAAGAAGGGATGTCAGAAAAGAAGGAAGGTGTGCAGCCTCCTAACTCTGCTGACCTGGGAGACCCACAGCGCATGCAGCTGCCTCCAGTCCTGCGGAGCACCTCTGCTCCCTCCGCCTGCCCTCACTCTCCCCCTTGGCGCAGTGTTGCCTGCAAGAGCCAGCAGCCACCTTATGCCTGTGCACAGCAAACCTCTCTGAGATGGGTATAGATGCTGCTTCAGACAGGATTAACATAGGAATAAGTATCTGCTCTCTGAACCTTCAGTTTGCCTCAACCCACGGCCCGTAGGGAGCTTGATCCCCACAGAGAAGGGAAGAAGCAATGTTATGTAAGTGACAGTTTTGCTCTTCTAACCTTACTGTACTGGCTTTGGAGACTGGCCACAGCAGCATCCCTTGTACTCCCGGAATGCTTTACATGTGTTTGCATACTATACACAGTTCTATTTAAGAATTAAACGCTCATGAAAGGTGCCAGACTGAGAGCCCTGAACACTGCTATTGATGAACAGATCAGGCAGCTTATGGTGGAGAGCAGTGCAAACTTTCCCACAGCACCCTGATCGTACGCCTCAACCCTGTTCTGCTTTTCAAGGTGTCCCACTTCTGTTCAGTTTTCCATATTCAGTCTGTTCCTGGCCTTACAGACTGCTAACAAGGGTCCCAATTAGGGACAGTGGGGAAAGTGATTTTTTTTTAAATCCATCTGTAATTGTACTTGGGAGCACAACCCATTTCAAAGAGAACACCTATGTGGTAGAGACTACCAGTCACTTCTGATTTGGGCCAGATTTGAACCAACAACCTACAGGCTGCTGAGGATGTAAAGTCTCTGCATCTTATTACCAAACTGCTAAACTTTTAGGCCCTTACATGCTACTGAAATCAAAGTTAAGTATTACATTAATACAAGACATGTAATTAGACTGTTCGTTGTCTATTAGAACAGAAACTGGCCATATTTACTATGAGATCATGTATTTTTGTGTTTGTTATTCCTGATATTCCAGATTGTCATATTTCTTTCCAAGTCTTCTATTCTCCATCATGCTTTGTTTGCTCAATCAACTATTCTGTGGGCTGATAGCTTTGTACCATTTTCTTAATGTTACTCTTTTTTGCTTCAGTTAAGGATGCAAAGATCCATTTCTTTGCTGATGAGTTTAAAGAATCAGTATCCAGAAGGCAACAAATGCACAGATTTGGAGAAGGGGAAAATTAAATTTCTAGCACAGCAAAGAAGCTCTTATCATACATCAACTGGAAAGCTTCTTTAATTTTGGTTAGTGCAAGAAATTGGAAGCTGGCTGCTACCCTTTAAAAATCCTGCACTTTCTGGTTTCTGCAGGCCTTTTGGGGTGTCTATTGAAAATTTTATTTGGAGCAATATTAATAGCAGAGTGGGATGTGCTTCTGACATCTGTCCCATTCAGAATCAGCTACATTTCCGAGCAGTTCTTTAGCCTATTTAAGACAAAATGTCACACATAGGGTCAAACTCACCTCACCTGCAGAAGGCCTGAGTAATCAACAGGTGAATTGTGGGCTTAGGGAGAGGCAAAACTCAACACTTCCATGAGTACACAGGGCATTCAGCATCACCCCACCATTCCTACCTGAGCCACCACTCCGACATAGGGGCTGGAACAACATCTGCCTCCCTTCTGCTCTGGGTGTTCGGCTCCCTTCATTAATGTACCTGCAGATGCCACGGGCCTGCCCCCAGTTCCCTGCCTTCAGGCAGGCCCAGGTGGGGCCAACAGGAAGTCCCCTCCAGGGCGTGCAAGAGGGTACAGCTGCTCTGCGTGCACCTCCCTCCACCCCGATCAGTGATGCTGTCCCCATACACCACAGAGAGAGCAGAATGTCAACTATGTGAATCTAGGAGGAGGATTCTGCCCTATTAGATTTTCCCGCAGGAGTGAGGAGTTGGAGTGGATTAAGTCATCTGTATACATCTTCTGCCAGATATTATTCAGAGGCTCTTTTGGAGAAATTCTTCAAGTGGAGAGAGAGAGTGTATCTAGCTGCCAGCTCTGACTCAAGGATTTATTTACTACAGATGAGAATGAGAGTTAGAATGGAGAAAGCTAAAATTTGTCACACAGACAACTGAAGGCTGTTGTGGAAATGAAGCAATATGGTTGGGTGACTGGAACCAGAGCAAAGAAACTCCCGTGTTTTATTCCTGACTTGGACACTGACTTGACCGGTTGACCTTGAACAAATCACTCAACTCTACATCCCTGTAAGGCAATACTTGTGTCAGTTGTGTACAATGCAAGGGGTGCAAAATCTAGCCCGTAACCTCCATGTACCACAGGATGGATATACAGGAGATTATAGCAATACAGGAGCATTGTGATGATTAACCAACTCCTATTTGTAAAGTGTTTACAAGCTTTTATGCCTTTTTTACCCATTTTAAGTTAGAGACATTCTTTAATTTTACTTGTCTGGTTATCCCATTTCAATAGGCTATGGAAGCAGTACTAGTGGCTGTAGGGACAGATGTCAGAAGCACATCCCACTCTGCTATTAATATTGCTCCATATGCTTTTTATTCCTAGAATTTGCATTCTTAAAGCTGCGGTTCACGCCATGTATCTTTGGTATCTGTCCTAGTTATTTTGGATTTGACCAGATGTCGGACGAAAGCCACATTGCAGCTTTTCACCCCAAAACCAGAGGTGTGGAACATCTTGTTTTGTTAGAAACATCCTATTATATTTTTAAAACAGGAGTTCTCATTAACAAGCTAGCTACAAAGATGACTGGGCTTTTTGTGCCTAAAATGTGCCTCACTCCTAAGATGAGGCTCCACAATAGCCCCACGTTATCCAGTCATTAAATTAGTCTAATATTTTCTGCCATGCTATATGGCAGTTCAGAGACTTCAGGGGACTGAGTATTTTATAGGCTGGATTCCAGCCTCTCGTATTCTAGTCCCTGCGTATAGCTTTGTGAAATTCAGCGTGAGGAGAATAATTCTGGTCTGCATTAAGCCGATCTCTCAGCTAGGCAGTGCACAGGGGGTCTAGATCCTCCAGCATAGGCCTCCTATATCTCACACCTCCCCCGGCCTTCAGAATCACACCAATCCCACTACCATTCTTTGAAAGCTTCCGGGGGCTTCCTATGGAATGCAGAGAAAGCTCAGTTCGGTGAAGAACTCAAATTTTTCATTTTCTAGCACAGATGGGCCCATGCCACAACGTTTAGATGCAGAGCTGGACATCACCTAAATTTGGGGGTGTTTGGAGAAAGGAATCCTATTTGACTTCATCTCGATTTCTAGAGCTGTCCATCCAGCAATAAATACATTGGACAATCATAAGAAAGCAAATTTAAAAATTTCAGCACTTATTTCCTGACCCAAGCCCACAAGAAAGCCAGCAGGTCAGAAACTTTGTTTCTCTGCTATTGATGAACCTAACCATGAAAGGTAATAACTAAAGAGTGATTTTTCCCCTTTGTTGTTGTTGAAAGACCCAAATAATGTTAAAACCACAAAAGAATTTCTCCATTCATTTGTGGGAACCTCCCCTCGCCATTTATAAATTTCATCTCTCAGATTGCTTTGTACGGACAGTTTCGTATATTCAGTAAACAAGATCCCGACCACGGACTTCCAGTTTGCCTTCCCACACGTAACATAGGATTCCCACAGGACTCTATCTGCTACCCATAAACTCTAAGTACCACTGCACGTGGACACACTGAATATTATTTTTTTTCCTCTACTGTAGCCTAACTTACATTAAGAAGGTACAAGTCGGGCCAGTGGATCTACACCAGTTTAAATTCATTGACCAAACCTTCCACGTGGAGGGTAGTAAAGGCATTAGCCATGGGGGCTACTACAGCCTTAATTCAGTGCTTATGCCCACACGGCAGCTGGGAGGTGTGATTCCCAGAGCACGCAGTCAGACCCACTCTAGCTCAGCTTAACCTAGCATGCTAAAAATAGCAGTGTGGATGTTGTGGCACTGGCAGCGGCTCAGCTCAGACCCAAGGGGTGAGGAGAGCCTGGACTTGGGTGGCTAGTCAGTGCTGCAACGTCCACACTGCTATTACTTCGAGCTGAGCTAGCATGAATCTGTCTACCCGTGCTGAGAATCACTCCTCCCAGCTGCAGTGTGGGGCTAAGCCCTGGTCTACGCTAGGACTTTAGGTCGAATTTAGCAGCATTAAATCGATGTAAACCTGCACCCGTCCACACGATGAAGCCCTTTTTTTCAAACTTAAAGGGCTCTTAAAATCGATTTCCATACTCCACCCCTGACAAGTGGATTAGCGCTTAAATCGGCCTTGCCGGGTCGAATTTGGGGTACTGTGGACACAATTCGATGGTATTGGCCTCCGGGAGCTATCCCAGAGTGCTCCATTGTGACCGCTCTGGACAGCACTCTCAACTCAGATGCACTGGCCAGGTAGACAGGAAAAGAACCGCGAACTTTTGAATCTCATTTCCTGTTTGGCCAGCGTGGCAAGCTGCAGGTGACCATGCAGAGCTCATCAGCAGAGGTGACCATGCAGAGCTCATCAGCAGAGGTGACCATGATGGAGTCCCAGAATCGCAAAAGAGCTCCAGCATGGACTGAACGGGAGGTATGGGATCTGATCGCTGTATGGGGAGAGGAATCCGTGCTATCAGAACTCCGTTCCAGTTTTCGAAATGCCAAAACCTTTGTCAAAATCTCCCAGGGCATGAAGGACAGAGGCCATAACAGGGACCCGAAGCAGTGCCGCGTGAAACTGAAGGAGCTGAGGCAAGCCTACCAGAAAACCAGAGAGGCAAACGGCCGCTCCAGGTCAGAGCCCCAAACATGCCACTTCTTTGATGAGCTGCATGCCATTTTAGGGGGTTCAGCCACCACTACCCCAGCCGTGTTGTCTGACTCCTTCAATGGAGATGGAGGCAACACGGAAGCAAGTTTTGGGGATGAAGAAGATGATGATGAGGAGGAGGTTGTAGATAGCTCACAGCAAGCAAGCGGAGAAACCAGTTTTCCCGACAGCCAGGAACTGTTTCTCACCCTGGACCTGGAGCCAGTACCCCCCGAACCCACCCAAGGCTGCCTCCTGGACCTGGCAGGTGGAGAAGGGACCTCCGGTGAGTGTACCTTTTAAAATACTATACATGGTTTAAAAGCAAGCATGTGAAAGGATTAATTTGCCCTGGCATTCGCGGCTCTCCTGGATGTACTCCCAAAGCCTTTGCAAAAGGTTTCTGGGGAGGGCAGCCTTATTGCATCCTCCATGGTAGGACACTTTACCACTCCAGGCCAGTAACACGTACTCGGTAATCATTGTACAACAAAGCATTGCAGTGTATGTTTGCTGGCGTTCAAGCAACATCCGTTCTTTATCTCTCTGTGTTATCCTCAGGAGAGTGAGACATCATTCATGGTCACCTGGTTGAAATAGGGTGCTTTTCTTCAGGGGACACTCAGAGGAGCCCATTCCTGCTGGGCTGTTTGCCTGTGGCTGAACAGAAATGTTCCCCGCTGTTAGCCACGGGGAGGGGGGAGGGTTGAGGGGGTAGCCACGCGGTGGGGGGAGGCAAAATGCGACCTTGTAACGAAAGCACATGTGCTATGTATGTAATGTTAACAGCAAGGTTTACCCTGAAAGACTGTAGCCACTGTTTTTATAAAATGTGTCTTTTTAAATACCACTGTCCCTTTTTCTTTTCCTCCACCAGCGGCATGTGTTTCAATGATCACAGGATCTTCTCCTTCCCAGAGGCTAGTGAAGATTAGAAAGAAAAAAAAAACGCACTCGTGATGAAATGTTTTCTGAGCTCATGCTGTCCTCCCACACTGACAGAGCACAGACGAATGTGTGGAGGCAAATAATGTCAGAGTGCAGGAAAGCACAAAATGACTGGGAGGAGAAGTGGCAGGCTGAAGAGAGTAAGTGGTGGGCTGAAGAGAGTAAGTGGCGGGCTGAAGACAGGGCTGAAGCTCAAATGTGGCGGCAGCGTGATGAGAGGAGGCAGGATTCAATGCTGAGGCTGCTGGAGGATCAAACCAGTATGCTCCAGTGTATGGTTGAGGTGCAGCAAAGGCAGCTGGAGCACAGACTGCCACTACAGCCCCTGTGTAACCAATTGCCCTCCTCCCCAAGTTCCATAGTCTCCTCACCCAGACGCCCAAGAACGTGGTGGGGGGGGGCCCTCCGGCTAACTAGCCACTCCTCCACAGAGGATTGCCCAAAAAACAGAAGGCTGGCATTCAATAAATTTTAAAGTTCGAAACTTTTAAAGTGCTGTGTGGCATTTTCCTTCCCTCCTCCACCACCCCTCCTGGGCTACCTTGGTAGTCATCCCCCTATTTGTGTGATGAATGAATAAAGAATGCATGAATGTGAAGCAACAATGACTTTATTGCCTCTGCAAGCGGTGATCGAAGGGAGGAGGGGAGGGTGGTTAGCTTACAGGGAAGTAGAGCGAACCAAGGGGCGGGGGGTTTCATCAAGGAGAAACAAACAGAACTTTCACACTGTAGCCTGGCCAGTCATGAAACTGGTTTTCAAAGCTTCTCTGATGCGTACCGCGCCCTCCTGTGCTCTTCTAACCGCCCTGGTGTCTGGCTGCGCGTAACCAGCAGCCAGGCAATTTGCCTCAACCTCCCACCCCGCCATAAACGTCTCCCCCTTACTCTCAGAGATATTGTGGAGCACACAGCAAGCAGTAATAACAGTGGGAATATTGGTTCCGCTGAGGTCTAAGCGAGTCAGTAAACTGCGCCAGCGTGCCTTTAAACGTCCAAATGCACATTCTACCACCATTCTGCACTTGCTCAGCCTGTAGTTGAACAGCTCCTGACTACTGTCCAGGCAGCCTGTGTACGGCTTCATGAGCCATGGCATTAAGGGGTAGGCTGGGTCCCCAAGGATAACTATAGGCATTTCAACATCCCCAACAGTTATTTTCTGGTCTGGGAATAAAGTCCCTTCTTGCAGCTTTTGAAACAGACCAGAGTTCCTGAAGATGCGAGCATCATGTACCTTTCCCGGCCATCCCACATTGATGTTGGTGAAATGTCCCTTGTGATCCACCAGAGCTTGCAGCACTATTGAAAAGTACCCCTTGCGGTTTATGTACTCGCCGGCTTGGTGCTCCGGTGCCAAGATAGGGATATGGGTTCCGTCTATGGCCCCACCACAGTTAGGGAATCCCATTGCAGCAAAGCCATCCACTATGACCTGCACATTTCCCAGGGTCACTACCCTTGATATCAGCAGATCTTTGATTGCATGGGCTACTTGCATCACAGCAGCCCCCACAGTAGATTTGCCCACTCCAAATTGATTCCCAACTGAACGGTAGCTGTCTGGCGTTGCAAGCTTCCACAGGGCTATCGCCACTCGCTTCTCAACTGTGAGGGCTGCTCTCATCTTGATATTCATGCGTTTCAGGGCAGGGGAAAGCAAGTCACAAAGTTCCATGAAAGTTCCCTTACGCATGCGAAAGTTTCGCAGCCACTGGGAATCGTCCCAGACCTGCAACACTATGCGGTCCCACCAGTCTGTGCTTGTTTCCCGAGCCCAGAATCGGCGTTCCACAGCATGAACCTGCCCCATTAGCACCATGATGCATGCATTGGCAGGGCCCATGCTTTCAGAGAAATCTGTGTCCATGTCCTGATCACTCACGTGACCGCGCTGACGTCGCCTCCTCGCCCGGTATCGTTCTGCCAGGTTCTGGTGCTGCATATACTGCTGGATAATGCGTGTGGTGTTTAACGTGCTCCTAATTGCCAAAGTGAGCTGAGCGGCCTCCATGCTTGCCTTGGTATGGCGTCCGCACAGAAAAAAGGCACAGAACGATTGTCTGCCATTGCTCTGACGGAGGGAGGGGCGACTGACGACATGGCTTACAGGGTTGGCTTACAGGGAATTAAAATCAACAAAGGGGGTGGCTTTACATCAAGGAGTAGTTCAGGCAGGACTTCACGGAGGGTACCAATAAGAAATGGTGCACCTAAGTAATTGTTCTTACTGGAACAAGCAGGTTGGTCTGGCCTCTGATTGATACATGGCTAGATTTACCTCGCTGCACCTTCTCTGTGAGTGACTGCAGTGCGACCTAGAGGAATGAGTCCCCTAGACGGGGGAGGGGGGAAAGCAAATGAGTACAAAACAAAATCTGGTCTATTTCTTGTTTTGATCCACTCCATCTATCTTTTACATCTTTGGCTGGCAGCAGACGGTGCAGAAGGACTGCAAGCCATCCACATCTCATGGCTGCTCGGCAGAAGATGGTGCAGTAGGACTGCTAGCCATCCTCATCTCTTTCCTGCCTGGCAGAAGATGGTACAGTAGGACTGCTAGCAATCCGTATCGCCTGCCTGCTTACCATAAGATGGTTCAATAGGACTGACTGCAGGACTAAAGAGAATGACCTGGTCAAGTCATTTCTAATGTAGTCCCTGCACCCATGTCTGCTTAGGTGCTCCTGGCCGATGTGGCCAGGAACACCTCGGACATGATGATGACGGCTACCAGTCCTACTGCACCGTCTGCTGCCACAAGGCAAGGGGTTGCTGCTGCTGTGTAGCAATGCAGTACCACGTCTGCCAGCACCCAGGAGACATACGGTGACGGTTACCTGAGCGGGCTCCATGCTTGCCGTGGTATGGCGTCTGCACAGGTACCTCAAGAAAAAAAGGCGCGAAACGATTGTCTGCTGCTGCTTTCACGGAGGGAGGGAGGGAACGGGGGCCTGACGATATGTACCCAGAACCACCCGCGACAATGTTTTAGCCCCATCAGGCATTGGGATCTCAACCCAGAATTCCAATGGGCAGCGGAGACTGCGGGAACTGTGGGATAGCTACCCACAGTGCAACACTCCGGAAGTCGACGCTTGCCTCGGTACTGTGGAAGCACTCCGCCGAGTTAATGCACTTAATGCACTTAGAGCATTTTCTGTGGGGACACACACACTCGAATATATAAAACTGATTTCTACAAAACCGACTTCTATAAATTCGACCTAATTTCGTAGTGTAGACATACCCTAAGATTTCTTCTTTCCCAGACCCCAACTGATCTGCTCTCTGCACTTCCCATGTGGTTTAGCTGGGCAGAGGGGAGAGGATTCATCCTTAGAGAAGGAGTGAAATCATTAATGTGACCTGCATTCCATCCCCACATGGGGTTGGCAGAAGGTCTCTCATCTTTGTTCCTATCCATCATAAGATTTTAAGCAGAATTAAACAATCCAACCTGTTTGCCAGAAGCAGCAATGGGCTGACGTATACATGCCAACAATGGTAACCAGTCAGTGCTGCAAAGGAAGAGAAGGAATAGGAATGGGAAAACAAGAGCTCTCACCAATCCAAAACTCCACAATTATTCCAGCAGAATGCTAAAAAGCTTTGCTTTTTTCCTACCTGCCAGTCTGCTTCTCTCATGTACTTACCCCTGTTCTATTCATGCAAGTTTTCATTGTGTAAAAAGGCCTGGCTCAAGCTTCTACTTTCTCTGTAGATACAAGAGCCCAATTCTCTGAGCACTCATCTCCCATTGACTTCAACAGGCACTGAGGAACCACAAACCCTTGGAGGAGGCATTTGGCACTTACTCACATGCCTGCAGACTGTGCCCAATACCACAAACCTTACACTCATGAGTAATCTTGAGGTGGGGTGGGGTGGGGATACCCTGTCTCATGAAAACTTGGTGCCAACTCAGGAATTTTCCCTTATTCAAAATGGTCACTCTCTCTTAATTACTGCCAATGGGGATGAAGCAAGATGGCCACCATTTCCCTGTAGTCTACCCGTATGTG